>NC_065561.1:0-303030 GCF_022605725.1 Anthonomus grandis grandis
TATAGAAGCCGAGATATAGACTTCCAAACTTTTGGTTTTTGGTGCACATATATGGAAACCAAAAGTTTGTATCTCGGTTAGTAAAAGAGCTACGACTTTGGAAATAGTCTCGTTGGATTCAGAACGTCGAAACTAAGACAAAACCGTTGGATTTTTAAAGCTAGTACTTATAGAAGCCGAGATATAGACTTCCAAACTTTTGGTTTTTGGTGCACATATATGGAAACCAAAAGTTTGTATCTCGGTTAGTAAAAGAGCTACGACTTTGGGAATAGTCTCGTTGGATTCAGAGCAATGAAACTAAGACAAAACCGTTGGATTTTTAAAACTAGTACTTATAGAAGCCGAGATACAGACTTCCAAACTTTGGGTTTTTGGTGCAAATATATGGATACCAAAAGTTTGTATCTCGGTTAGTAAAAGAGCTACGACTTTGGGAATAGTCTCGTTGGATTCAGAACGTCGAAACTAAGACGAAACCGTTGAATTTTTAAAGCTAGTACTTATAGAAGCCGAGATATAGACTTCCAAACTTTTGGTTTTTGGTGCACATATATGGAAACCAAAAGTTTGTATCTCGGTTAGTAAAAGAGCTACGACTTTGGGAAATAGTCCTCGTTGGATTCAGAGCAATGAAACTAAGACAAAACCGTTGGATTTTTAAAGCTAGTACTTATAGAAGCCGAGATACAGACTTCCAAACTTTGGGTTTTTGGTGCAAATATATGGAAACCAAAAGTTTGTATCTCGGTTAGTAAAAGAGCTACGACTTTGGGAATAGCCTCGTTGGATTCAGAACGTCGAAACTAAGACAAAACCGTTGGATTTTTAAAGCTAGTACTTATAGAAGCCGAGATATAGACTTCCAAACTTTTGGTTTTTGGTGCACATATATGGAAACCAAAAGTTTGTATCTCGGTTAGTAAAAGAGCTACGACTTTGGAAATAGTCTCGTTGGATTCAGAACGTCGAAACTAAGACAAAACCGTTGGATTTTTAAAGCTAGTACTTATAGAAGCCGAGATATAGACTTCCAAACTTTTGGTTTTTGGTGCACATATATGGAAACCAAAAGTTTGTATCTCGGTTAGTAAAAGAGCTACGACTTTGGGAATAGTCTCGTTGGATTCAGAGCAATGAAACTAAGACAAAACCGTTGGATTTTTAAAACTAGTACTTATAGAAGCCGAGATACAGACTTCCAAACTTTGGGTTTTTTGGTGCAAATATATGGATACCAAAAGTTTGTATCTCGGTTAGTAAAAGAGCTACGACTTTGGGAATAGTCTCGTTGGATTCAGAACGTCGAAACTAAGACAAAACCGTTGGATTTTTAAAGCTAGTACTTATAGAAGCCGAGATATAGACTTCCAAACTTTTGGTTTTTGGTGCACATATATGGAAACCAAAAGTTTGTATCTCGGTTAGTAAAAGAGCTACGACTTTGGGAATAGTCTCGTTGGATTCAGAACGTCGAAACTAAGACAAAATTGTTGGATTTTTAAAGCTAGTACTTATAGAAGCCGAGATATAGACTTCCAAACTTTTGGTTTTTGGTGCACATATATGGAAACCAAAAGTTTGTATCTCGGTTAGTAAAAGAGCTACGACTTTGGGAATAGTCTCGTTGGATTCAGAAGGTCGAAACTAAGACAAAACCGTTGGATTTTTAAGCTAGTACTTATAGAAGCCGAGATATAGACTTCCAAACTTTTGGTTTTTGGTGCACATATATGGAAACCAAAAGTTTGTATCTCGGTTAGTAAAAGAGCTACGACTTTGGGAATAGTCTCGTTGGATTCAGAACGTCGAAACTAAGACAAAACCGTTGGATTTTTAAAGCTAGTACTTATAGAAGCCGAGATATAGACTTCCAAACTTTTGGTTTTTGGTGCACATATATGGAAACCAAAAGTTTGTATCTCGGTTAGTAAAAGAGCTACGACTTTGGGAATAGTCTCGTTGGATTCAGAACGTCAAAACTAAGACAAAATTGTTGGATTTTTAAAGCTAGTACTTATAGAAGCCGAGATATAGACTTCCAAACTTTTGGTTCTTGGTGCACATATATGGAAACCAAAAGTTTGTATCTCGGTTAGTAAAAGAACTACGACTTTGGGAATAGTCTCGTTGGATTCAGAACGTCGAAACTAAGACAAAACCGTTGGATTTTTAAAGCTAGTACTTATAGAAGCCGAGATATAGACTTCCAAACTTTTGGTTTTTGGTGCACATATATGGAAACCAAAAGTTTGTATCTCGGTTAGTAAAAGAGCTACGACTTTGGGAATAGTCTCGTTGGATTCAGAACGTCGAAACTAAGACGAAACCGTTGAATTTTTAAAGCTAGTACTTATAGAAGCCGAGATATAGACTTCCAAACTTTTGGTTTTTGGTGCACATATATGGAAACCAAAAGTTTGTATCTCGGTTAGTAAAAGAGCTACGACTTTGGGAATAGTCTCGTTGGATTCAGAACGTCGAAACTAAGACGAAACCGTTGAATTTTTAAAGCTAGTACTTATAGAAGCCGAGATATAGACTTCCAAACTTTTGGTTTTTGGTGCACATATATGGAAACCAAAAGTTTGTATCTCGGTTAGTAAAGAGCTACGACTTTAGGAATAGTCTCGTTGGATTCAGAAGGTCGAAACTAAGACAAAACCGTTGGATTTTTAAAGCTAGTACTTATAGAAGCCGAGATATAGACTTCCAAACTTTTGGTTTTTGGTGCACATATATGGAAACCAAAAGTTTGTATCTCGGTTAGTCAAAGAGCTACGACTTTGGGAATAGTCTCGTTGAATTCAGAGCAATGAAACTAAGACAAAACCGTTGGATTTTTAAAACTAGTACTTATAGAAGCCGAGATACAGACTTCCAAACTTTGGGTTTTTGGTGCAAATATATGGATACCAAAAGTTTGTATCTCGGTTAGTAAAAGAGCTACGACTTTGGGAATAGTCCTCGTTGGATTCAGAACGTCAAAACTAAGACAAAATTGTTGGATTTTTAAAGCTAGTACTTATAGAAGCCGAGATATAGACTTCCAAACTTTTGGTTCTTGGTGCACATATATGGAAACCAAAAGTTTGTATCTCGGTTAGTAAAAGAACTACGACTTTGGGAATAGTCTCGTTGGATTCAGAACGTCGAAACTAAGACAAAACCGTTGGATTTTTTAAGCTAGTACTTATAGAAGCCGAGATATAGACTTCCAAACTTTTGGTTTTTGGTGCACATATATGGAAACCAAAGTTTGTATCTCGGTTAGTAAAAGAGCTACGACTTTGGGAATAGTCTCGTTGGATTCAGAACGTCGAAACTAAGACGAAACCGTTGAATTTTTAAAGCTAGTACTTATAGAAGCCGAGATATAGACTTCCAAACTTTTGGTTTTTGGTGCACATATATGGAAACCAAAAGTTTGTATCTCGGTTAGTAAAAGAGCTACGACTTTGGGAATAGTCTCGTTGGATTCAGAACGTCGAAACTAAGACGAAACCGTTGAATTTTTAAAGCTAGTACTTATAGAAGCCGAGATATAGACTTCCAAACTTTTGGTTTTTGGTGCACATATATGGAAACCAAAAGTTTGTATCTCGGTTAGTAAAAGAGCTACGACTTTAGGAATAGTCTCGTTGGATTCAGAAGGTCGAAACTAAGACAAAACCGTTGGATTTTTAAAGCTAGTACTTATAGAAGCCGAGATATAGACTTCCAAACTTTTGGTTTTTGGTCCACATATATGGAAACCAAAAGTTTGTATCTCGGTTAGTCAAAGAGCTACGACTTTGGGAATAGTCTCGTTGAATTCAGAGCAATGAAACTAAGACAAAACCGTTGGATTTTTAAAGCTAGTACTTATAGAAGCCGAGATACAGACTTCCAAACTTTGGGTTTTTGGTGCAAATATATGGATACCAAAAGTTTGTATCTCGGTTAGTAAAAGAGCTACGACTTTGGGAATAGTCTCGTGGATTCAGAGCAATGAAACTAAGACAAAACCGTTGGATTTTTAAAGCTAGTACTTATAGAAGCCGAGATACAGACTTCCAAACTTTGGGTTTTTGGTGCAAATATATGGAAACCAAAAGTTTGTATCTCGGTTAGTAAAAGAGCTACGACTTTGGGAATAGTCTCGTTGGATCAGAACGTCGAAACTAAGACAAAACCGTTGGATTTTTAAAGCTAGTACTTATAGAAACCGAGATATAGACTTCCAAACTTTTGGTTTTTGGTGCACATATATGGAAACCAAAAGTTTGTATCTCGGTTAGTAAAAGAGCTACGACTTTGGGAATAGTCTCGTTGGATTCAGAACGTCAAAACTAAGACAAAATTGTTGGATTTTTAAAGCTAGTACTTATAGAAGCCGAGATATAGACTTCCAAACTTTTGGTTCTTGGTGCACATATATGGAAACCAAAAGTTTGTATCTCGGTTAGTAAAAGAACTACGACTTTGGGAATAGTCTCGTTGGATTCAGAACGTCGAAACTAAGACAAAACCGTTGGATTTTTAAAGCTAGTACTTATAGAAGCCGAGATATAGACTTCCAAACTTTTGGTTTTTGGTGCACATATATGGAAACCAAAAGTTTGTATCTCGGTTAGTAAAAGAGCTACGACTTTGGGAATAGTCTCGTTGGATTCAGAACGTCAAAACTAAGACGAAACCGTTGAATTTTTAAAGCTAGTACTTATAGAAGCCGAGATATAGACTTCCAAACTTTTGGTTTTTGGTGCACATATATGGAAACCAAAAGTTTGTATCTCGGTTAGTAAAAGAGCTACGACTTTAGGAATAGTCTCGTTGGATTCAGAACGTCGAAATTAAGACAAAACCGTTGGATTTTTAAAGCTAGTACTTATAGAAGCCGAGATATAGACTTCCAAACTTTTGGTTTTTGGTGCACATATATGGAAACCAAAAGTTTGTATCTCGGTTAGTAAAAGAACTACGACTTTGGGAATAGTCTCGTTGGATTCAGAACGTCGAAACTAAGACAAAACCGTTGGATTTTTAAAGCTAGTACTTATAGAAGCCGAGATATAGACTTCCAAACTTTTGGTTTTTGGTGCACATATATGGAAACCAAAAGTTTGTATCTCGGTTAGTAAAAGAGCTACGACTTTGGGAATAGTCTCGTTGGATTCAGAACGTCGAAACTAAGACGAAACCGTTGAATTTTTAAAGCTAGTACTTATAGAAGCCGAGATATAGACTTCCAAACTTTTGGTTTTTGGTGCACATATATGGAAACCAAAAGTTTGTATCTCGGTTAGTAAAAGAGCTACGACTTTGGGAATAGTCTCGTTGGATTCAGAACGTCGAAACTAAGACGAAACCGTTGAATTTTTAAAGCTAGTACTTATAGAAGCCGAGATATAGACTTCCAAACTTTTGGTTTTTGGTGCACATATATGGAAACCAAAAGTTTGTATCTCGGTTAGTAAAAGAGCTACGACTTTAGGAATAGTCTCGTTGGATTCAGAAGGTCGAAACTAAGACAAAACCGTTGGATTTTTAAAGCTAGTACTTATAGAAGCCGAGATATAGACTTCCAAACTTTTGGTTTTTGGTGCACATATATGGAAACCAAAAGTTTGTATCTCGGTTAGTCAAAGAGCTACGACTTTGGGAATAGTCTCGTTGAATTCAGAGCAATGAAACTAAGACAAAACCGTTGGATTTTTAAAGCTAGTACTTATAGAAGCCGAGATACAGACTTCCAAACTTTGGGTTTTTGGTGCAAATATATGGATACCAAAAGTTTGTATCTCGGTTAGTAAAAGAGCTACGACTTTGGGAATAGTCTCGTTGGATTCAGAGCAATGAAACTAAGACAAAACCGTTGGATTTTTAAAGCTAGTACTTATAGAAGCCGAGATACAGACTTCCAAACTTTGGGTTTTTGGTGCAAATATATGGAAACCAAAAGTTTGTATCTCGGTTAGTAAAAGAGCTACGACTTTGGGAATAGTCTCGTTGGATTCAGAACGTCGAAACTAAGACAAAACCGTTGGATTTTTAAAGCTAGTACTTATAGAAACCGAGATATAGACTTCCAAACTTTTGGTTTTTGGTGCACATATATGGAAACCAAAAGTTTGTATCTCGGTTAGTAAAAGAGCTACGACTTTGGGAATAGTCTCGTTGGATTCAGAACGTCAAAACTAAGACAAAATTGTTGGATTTTTAAAGCTAGTACTTATAGAAGCCGAGATATAGACTTCCAAACTTTTGGTTCTTGGTGCACATATATGGAAACCAAAAGTTTGTATCTCGGTTAGTAAAAGAACTACGACTTTGGGAATAGTCTCGTTGGATTCAGAACGTCGAAACTAAGACAAAACCGTTGGATTTTTAAAGCTAGTACTTATAGAAGCCGAGATATAGACTTCCAAACTTTTGGTTTTTGGTGCACATATATGGAAACCAAAAGTTTGTATCTCGGTTAGTAAAAGAGCTACGACTTTGGGAATAGTCTCGTTGGATTCAGAACGTCAAAACTAAGACGAAACCGTTGAATTTTTAAAGCTAGTACTTATAGAAGCCGAGATATAGACTTCCAAACTTTTGGTTTTTGGTGCACATATATGGAAACCAAAAGTTTGTATCTCGGTTAGTAAAAGAGCTACGACTTTAGGAATAGTCTCGTTGGATTCAGAACGTCGAAATTAAGACAAAACCGTTGGATTTTTAAAGCTAGTACTTATAGAAGCCGAGATATAGACTTCCAAACTTTTGGTTTTTGGTGCACATATATGGAAACCAAAAGTTTGTATCTCGGTTAGTCAAAGAGCTACGACTTTGGGAATAGTCTCGTTGAATTCAGAGCAATGAAACTAAGACAAAACCGTTGGATTTTTAAAGCTAGTACTTATAGAAGCCGAGATACAGACTTCCAAACTTTGGGTTTTTGGTGCAAATATATGGATACCAAAAGTTTGTATCTCGGTTAGTAAAAAAAGCTACGACTTTGGGAATAGTCTCGTTGGATTCAGAGCAATGAAACTAAGACAAAACCGTTGGATTTTTAAAGCTAGTACTTATAGAAGCCGAGATACAGACTTCCAAACTTTGGGTTTTTGGTGCAAATATATGGAAACCAAAAGTTTGTATCTCGGTTAGTAAAAGAGCTACGACTTTGGGAATAGTCTCGTTGGATTCAGAACGTCGAAACTAAGACAAAACCGTTGGATTTTTAAAGCTAGTACTTATAGAAGCCGAGATATAGACTTCCAAACTTTTGGTTCTTGGTGGACATATATGGAAACCAAAAGTTTGTATCTCGGTTAGTAAAAGAACTACGACTTTGGGAATAGTCTCGTTGGATTCAGAACGTCGAAACTAAGATAAAACCGTTGGATTTTTAAAGCTAGTACTTATAGAAGCCGAGATATAGACTTCCAAACTTTTGGTTTTTGGTGCACATATATGGAAACCAAAAGTTTGTATCTCGGTTAGTAAAAGAGCTACGACTTTGGGAATAGTCTCGTTGGATTCAGAACGTCAAAACTAAGACGAAACCGTTGAATTTTTAAAGCTAGTACTTATAGAAGCCGAGATATAGACTTCCAAACTTTTGGTTTTTGGTGCACATATATGGAAACCAAAAGTTTGTATCTCGGTTAGTAAAAGAGCTACGACTTTGGGAATAGTCTCGTTGGATTCAGAACGTCGAAACTAAGACAAAACCGTTGGATTTTTAAAGCTAGTACTTATAGAAGCCGAGATACAGACTTCCAAACTTTTGGTTTTTGGTGCACATATATGGAAACCAAAAGTTTGTATCTCGGTTAGTCAAAGAGCTACGACTTTGGGAATAGTCTCGTTGAATTCAGAGCAATGAAACTAAGACAAAACCGTTGGATTTTTAAAGCTAGTACTTATAGAAGCCGAGATACAGACTTCCAAACTTTGGGTTTTTGGTGCAAATATATGGATACCAAAAGTTTGTATCTCGGTTAGTAAAAAAAGCTACGACTTTGGGAATAGTCTCGTTGGATTCAGAGCAATGAAACTAAGACAAAACCGTTGGATTTTTAAAGCTAGTACTTATAGAAGCCGAGATACAGACTTCCAAACTTTGGGTTTTTGGTGCAAATATATGGAAACCAAAAGTTTGTATCTCGGTTAGTAAAAGAGCTACGACTTTGGGAATAGTCTCGTTGGATTCAGAACGTCGAAACTAAGACGAAACCGTTGAATTTTTAAAGCTAGTACTTATAGAAGCCGAGATATAGACTTCCAAACTTTTGGTTTTTGGTGCACATATATGGAAACCAAAAGTTTGTATCTCGGTTAGTAAAAGAGCTACGACTTTAGGAATAGTCTCGTTGGATTCAGAAGGTCGAAACTAAGACAAAACCGTTGGATTTTTAAAGCTAGTACTTATAGAAGCCGAGATATAGACTTCCAAACTTTTGGTTTTTGGTGCACATATATGGAAACCAAAAGTTTGTATCTCGGTTAGTCAAAGAGCTACGACTTTGGGAATAGTCTCGTTGAATTCAGAGCAATGAAACTAAGACAAAACCGTTGGATTTTTAAAGCTAGTACTTATAGAAGCCGAGATACAGACTTCCAAACTTTGGGTTTTTGGTGCAAATATATGGATACCAAAAGTTTGTATCTCGGTTAGTAAAAGAGCTACGACTTTGGGAATAGTCTCGTTGGATTCAGAGCAATGAAACTAAGACAAAACCGTTGGATTTTTAAAGCTAGTACTTATAGAAGCCGAGATACAGACTTCCAAACTTTGGGTTTTTGGTGCAAATATATGGAAACCAAAAGTTTGTATCTCGGTTAGTAAAAGAGCTACGACTTTGGGAATAGTCTCGTTGGATTCAGAACGTCGAAACTAAGACAAAACCGTTGGATTTTTAAAGCTAGTACTTATAGAAACCGAGATATAGACTTCCAAACTTTTGGTTTTTGGTGCACATATATGGAAACCAAAAGTTTGTATCTCGGTTAGTAAAAGAGCTACGACTTTGGGAATAGTCTCGTTGGATTCAGAACGTCAAAACTAAGACAAAATTGTTGGATTTTTAAAGCTAGTACTTATAGAAGCCGAGATATAGACTTCCAAACTTTTGGTTCTTGGTGCACATATATGGAAACCAAAAGTTTGTATCTCGGTTAGTAAAAGAACTACGACTTTGGGAATAGTCTCGTTGGATTCAGAACGTCGAAACTAAGACAAAACCGTTGGATTTTTAAAGCTAGTACTTATAGAAGCCGAGATATAGACTTCCAAACTTTTGGTTTTTGGTGCACATATATGGAAACCAAAAGTTTGTATCTCGGTTAGTAAAAGAGCTACGACTTTGGGAATAGTCTCGTTGGATTCAGAACGTCAAAACTAAGACGAAACCGTTGAATTTTTAAAGCTAGTACTTATAGAAGCCGAGATATAGACTTCCAAACTTTTGGTTTTTGGTGCACATATATGGAAACCAAAAGTTTGTATCTCGGTTAGTAAAAGAGCTACGACTTTAGGAATAGTCTCGTTGGATTCAGAACGTCGAAATTAAGACAAAACCGTTGGATTTTTAAAGCTAGTACTTATAGAAGCCGAGATATAGACTTCCAAACTTTTGGTTTTTGGTGCACATATATGGAAACCAAAAGTTTGTATCTCGGTTAGTCAAAGAGCTACGACTTTGGGAATAGTCTCGTTGAATTCAGAGCAATGAAACTAAGACAAAACCGTTGGATTTTTAAAGCTAGTACTTATAGAAGCCGAGATACAGACTTCCAAACTTTGGGTTTTTGGTGCAAATATATGGATACCAAAAGTTTGTATCTCGGTTAGTAAAAAAAGCTACGACTTTGGGAATAGTCTCGTTGGATTCAGAGCAATGAAACTAAGACAAAACCGTTGGATTTTTAAAGCTAGTACTTATAGAAGCCGAGATACAGACTTCCAAACTTTGGGTTTTTGGTGCAAATATATGGAAACCAAAAGTTTGTATCTCGGTTAGTAAAAGAGCTACGACTTTGGGAATAGTCTCGTTGGATTCAGAACGTCGAAACTAAGACAAAACCGTTGGATTTTTAAAGCTAGTACTTATAGAAGCCGAGATATAGACTTCCAAACTTTTGGTTCTTGGTGGACATATATGGAAACCAAAAGTTTGTATCTCGGTTAGTCAAAGAGCTACGACTTTGGGAATAGTCTCGTTGAATTCAGAGCAATGAAACTAAGACAAAACCGTTGGATTTTTAAAGCTAGTACTTATAGAAGCCGAGATACAGACTTCCAAACTTTTGGTTTTTGGTGCAAATATATGGATACCAAAAGTTTGTATCTCGGTTAGTAAAAAAAGCTACGACTTTGGGAATAGTCTCGTTGGATTCAGAGCAATGAAACTAAGACAAAACCGTTGGATTTTTAAAGCTAGTACTTATAGAAGCCGAGATATAGACTTCCAAACTTTTGGTTTTTGGTGCACATATATGGAAACCAAAAGTTTGTATCTCGGTTAGTCAAAGAGCTACGACTTTGGGAATAGTCTCGTTGAATTCAGAGCAATGAAACTAAGACAAAACCGTTGGATTTTTAAAGCTAGTACTTATAGAAGCCGAGATACAGACTTCCAAACTTTGGGTTTTTGGTGCAAATATATGGATACCAAAAGTTTGTATCTCGGTTAGTAAAAAAAGCTACGACTTTAGGAATAGTCTCGTTGGATTCAGAACGTCGAAATTAAGACAAAACCGTTGGACTTTTAAAGCTAGTACTTATAGAAGCCGAGATATAGACTTCCAAACTTTTGGTTCTTGGTGGACATATATGGAAACCAAAAGTTTGTATCTCGGTTAGTAAAAGAACTACGACTTTGGGAATAGTCTCGTTGGATTCAGAACGTCGAAACTAAGACAAAACCGTTGGATTTTTAAAGCTAGTACTTATAGAAGCCGAGATATAGACTTCCAAACTTTTGGTTTTTGGTGCACATATATGGAAACCAAAAGTTTGTATCTCGGTTAGTAAAAGAGCTACGACTTTAGGAATAGTCTCGTTGGATTCAGAACGTCGAAATTAAGACAAAACCGTTGGACTTTTAAAGCTAGTACTTATAGAAGCCGAGATATAGACTTCCAAACTTTTGGTTTTTGGTGCACATATATGGAAACCAAAAGTTTGTATCTCGGTTAGTCAAAGAGCTACGACTTTGGGAATAGTCTCGTTGAATTCAGAGCAATGAAACTAAGACAAAACCGTTGGATTTTTAAAGCTAGTACTTATAGAAGCCGAGATACAGACTTCCAAACTTTGGGTTTTTGGTGCAAATATATGGATACCAAAAGTTTGTATCTCGGTTAGTAAAAAAAGCTACGACTTTGGGAATAGTCTCGTTGGATTCTGAGCAATGAAACTAAGACAAAACCGTTGGATTTTTAAAGCTAGTACTTATAGAAGCCGAGATACAGACTTCCAAACTTTGGGTTTTTGGTGCAAATATATGGAAACCAAAAGTTTGTATCTCGGTTAGTAAAAAAAGCTACGACTTTGGGAATAGTCTCGTTGGATTCAGAGCAATGAAACTAAGACAAAACCGTTGGATTTTTAAAGCTAGTACTTATAGAAGCCGAGATACAGACTTCCAAACTTTTGGTTTTTGGTGCACATATATGGAAACCAAAAGTTTGTATCTCGGTTAGTAAAAGAGCTACGACTTTAGGAATAGTCTCGTTGGATTCAGAACGTCGAAATTAAGACAAAACCGTTGGACTTTTAAAGCTAGTACTTATAGAAGCCGAGATATAGACTTCCAAACTTTTGGTTCTTGGTGGACATATATGGAAACCAAAAGTTTGTATCTCGGTTAGTAAAAGAACTACGACTTTGGGAATAGTCTCGTTGGATTCAGAACGTCGAAACTAAGACAAAACCGTTGGATTTTTAAAGCTAGTACTTATAGAAGCCGAGATATAGACTTCCAAACTTTTGGTTTTTGGTGCACATATATGGAAACCAAAAGTTTGTATCTCGGTTAGTAAAAGAGCTACGACTTTAGGAATAGTCTCGTTGGATTCAGAACGTCGAAATTAAGACAAAACCGTTGGACTTTTAAAGCTAGTACTTATAGAAGCCGAGATATAGACTTCCAAACTTTTGGTTTTTGGTGCACATATATGGAAACCAAAAGTTTGTATCTCGGTTAGTCAAAGAGCTACGACTTTGGGAATAGTCTCGTTGAATTCAGAGCAATGAAACTAAGACAAAACCGTTGGATTTTTAAAGCTAGTACTTATAGAAGCCGAGATACAGACTTCCAAACTTTGGGTTTTTGGTGCAAATATATGGATACCAAAAGTTTGTATCTCGGTTAGTAAAAAAAGCTACGACTTTGGGAATAGTCTCGTTGGATTCTGAGCAATGAAACTAAGACAAAACCGTTGGATTTTTAAAGCTAGTACTTATAGAAGCCGAGATACAGACTTCCAAACTTTGGGTTTTTGGTGCAAATATATGGAAACCAAAAGTTTGTATCTCGGTTAGTAAAAGAGCTACGACTTTGGGAATAGTCTCGTTGGATTCAGAACGTCGAAACTAAGACAAAACCGTTGGATTTTTAAAGCTAGTACTTATAGAAGCCGAGATATAGACTTCCAAACTTTTGGTTCTTGGTGGACATATATGGAAACCAAAAGTTTGTATCTCGGTTAGTAAAAGAACTACGACTTTGGGAATAGTCTCGTTGGATTCAGAACGTCGAAACTAAGACAAAACCGTTGGATTTTTAAAGCTAGTACTTATAGAAGCCGAGATATAGACTTCCAAACTTTTGGTTTTTGGTGCACATATATGGAAACCAAAAGTTTGTATCTCGGTTAGTAAAAGAGCTACGACTTTGGGAATAGTCTCGTTGGATTCAGAACGTCAAAACTAAGACGAAACCGTTGAATTTTTAAAGCTAGTACTTATAGAAGCCGAGATATAGACTTCCAAACTTTTGGTTTTTGGTGCACATATATGGAAACCAAAAGTTTGTATCTCGGTTAGTAAAAGAGCTACGACTTTAGGAATAGTCTCGTTGGATTCAGAACGTCGAAATTAAGACAAAACCGTTGGATTTTTAAAGCTAGTACTTATAGAAGCCGAGATATAGACTTCCAAACTTTTGGTTTTTGGTGCACATATATGGAAACCAAAAGTTTGTATCTCGGTTAGTCAAAGAGCTACGACTTTGGGAATAGTCTCGTTGAATTCAGAGCAATGAAACTAAGACAAAACCGTTGGATTTTTAAAGCTAGTACTTATAGAAGCCGAGATACAGACTTCCAAACTTTGGGTTTTTGGTGCAAATATATGGATACCAAAAGTTTGTATCTCGGTTAGTAAAAAAAGCTACGACTTTGGGAATAGTCTCGTTGGATTCAGAGCAATGAAACTAAGACAAAACCGTTGGATTTTTAAAGCTAGTACTTATAGAAGCCGAGATACAGACTTCCAAACTTTGGGTTTTTGGTGCAAATATATGGAAACCAAAAGTTTGTATCTCGGTTAGTAAAAGAGCTACGACTTTGGGAATAGTCTCGTTGGATTCAGAACGTCGAAACTAAGACAAAACCGTTGGATTTTTAAAGCTAGTACTTATAGAAGCCGAGATATAGACTTCCAAACTTTTGGTTCTTGGTGGACATATATGGAAACCAAAAGTTTGTATCTCGGTTAGTAAAAGAACTACGACTTTGGGAATAGTCTCGTTGGATTCAGAACGTCGAAACTAAGACAAAACCGTTGGATTTTTAAAGCTAGTACTTATAGAAGCCGAGATATAGACTTCCAAACTTTTGGTTTTTGGTGCACATATATGGAAACCAAAAGTTTGTATCTCGGTTAGTAAAAGAGCTACGACTTTGGGAATAGTCTCGTTGGATTCAGAACGTCAAAACTAAGACGAAACCGTTGAATTTTTAAAGCTAGTACTTATAGAAGCCGAGATATAGACTTCCAAACTTTTGGTTTTTGGTGCACATATATGGAAACCAAAAGTTTGTATCTCGGTTAGTAAAAGAGCTACGACTTTAGGAATAGTCTCGTTGGATTCAGAACGTCGAAACTAAGACAAAACCGTTGGATTTTTAAAGCTAGTACTTATAGAAGCCGAGATATAGACTTCCAAACTTTTGGTTTTTGGTGCACATATATGGAAACCAAAAGTTTGTATCTCGGTTAGTCAAAGAGCTACGACTTTGGGAATAGTCTCGTTGAATTCAGAGCAATGAAACTAAGACAAAACCGTTGGATTTTTAAAGCTAGTACTTATAGAAGCCGAGATACAGACTTCCAAACTTTGGGTTTTTGGTGCAAATATATGGAAACCAAAAGTTTGTATCTCGGTTAGTAAAAGAGCTACGACTTTGGGAATAGCCTCGTTGGATTCAGAACGTCGAAACTAAGACAAAACCGTTGGATTTTTAAAGCTAGTACTTATAGAAGCCGAGATATAGACTTCCAAACTTTGGGTTTTTGGTGCAAATATATGGAAACCAAAAGTTTGTATCTCGGTTAGTAAAAGAGCTACGACTTTGGAAATAGTCTCGTTGGATTCAGAACGTCGAAACTAAGACAAAACCGTTGGATTTTTAAAGCTAGTACTTATAGAAGCCGAGATATAGACTTCCAAACTTTGGGTTTTTGGTGCAAATATATGGAAACCAAAAGTTTGTATCTCGGTTAGTAAAAGAGCTACGACTTTGGGAATAGCCTCGTTGGATTCAGAACGTCAAAACTAAGACAAAACCGTTGGATTTTTAAAGCTAGTACTTATAGAAGCCGAGATATAGACTTCCAAACTTTTGGTTTTTGGTGCACATATATGGAAACCAAAAGTTTGTATCTCGGTTAGTAAAAGAGCTACGACTTTGGGAATAGTCTCGTTGGATTCAGAACGTCGAAACTAAGACAAAATTGTTGGATTTTTAAAGCTAGTACTTATAGAAGCCGAGATATAGACTTCCAAACTTTTGGTTTTTGGTGCACATATATGGAAACCAAAAGTTTGTATCTCGGTTAGTAAAAGAGCTACGACTTTGGGAATAGTCTCGTTGGATTCAGAACGTCAAAACTAAGACAAAATTGTTGGATTTTTAAAGCTAGTACTTATAGAAGCCGAGATATAGACTTCCAAACTTTTGGTTCTTGGTGCACATATATGGAAACCAAAAGTTTGTATCTCGGTTAGTAAAAGAACTACGACTTTGGGAATAGTCTCGTTGGATTCAGAACGTCGAAACTAAGACAAAACCGTTGGATTTTTAAAGCTAGTACTTATAGAAGCCGAGATATAGACTTCCAAACTTTTGGTTTTTGGTGCACATATATGGAAACCAAAAGTTTGTATCTCGGTTAGTAAAAGAGCTACGACTTTGGGAATAGCCTCGTTGGATTCAGAACGTCGAAACTAAGACAAAACCGTTGGATTTTTAAAGCTAGTACTTATAGAAGCCGAGATATAGACTTCCAAACTTTTGGTTTTTGGTGCACATATATGGAAACCAAAAGTTTGTATCTCGGTTAGTAAAAGAGCTACGACTTTGGAAATAGTCTCGTTGGATTCAGAACGTCGAAACTAAGACAAAACCGTTGGATTTTTAAAGCTAGTACTTATAGAAGCCGAGATATAGACTTCCAAACTTTTGGTTTTTGGTGCACATATATGGAAACCAAAAGTTTGTATCTCGGTTAGTAAAAGAGCTACGACTTTGGGAATAGTCTCGTTGGATTCAGAGCAATGAAACTAAGACAAAACCGTTGGATTTTTAAAACTAGTACTTATAGAAGCCGAGATACAGACTTCCAAACTTTGGGTTTTTGGTGCAAATATATGGATACCAAAAGTTTGTATCTCGGTTAGTAAAAGAGCTACGACTTTGGGAATAGTCTCGTTGGATTCAGAACGTCGAAACTAAGACGAAACCGTTGAATTTTTAAAGCTAGTACTTATAGAAGCCGAGATATAGACTTCCAAACTTTTGGTTTTTGGTGCACATATATGGAAACCAAAAGTTTGTATCTCGGTTAGTAAAAGAGCTACGACTTTGGGAATAGTCTCGTTGGATTCAGAGCAATGAAACTAAGACAAAACCGTTGGATTTTTAAAGCTAGTACTTATAGAAGCCGAGATACAGACTTCCAAACTTTGGGTTTTTGGTGCAAATATATGGAAACCAAAAGTTTGTATCTCGGTTAGTAAAAGAGCTACGACTTTGGGAATAGCCTCGTTGGATTCAGAACGTCGAAACTAAGACAAAACCGTTGGATTTTTAAAGCTAGTACTTATAGAAGCCGAGATATAGACTTCCAAACTTTTGGTTTTTGGTGCACATATATGGAAACCAAAAGTTTGTATCTCGGTTAGTAAAAGAGCTACGACTTTGGAAATAGTCTCGTTGGATTCAGAACGTCGAAACTAAGACAAAACCGTTGGATTTTTAAAGCTAGTACTTATAGAAGCCGAGATATAGACTTCCAAACTTTTGGTTTTTGGTGCACATATATGGAAACCAAAAGTTTGTATCTCGGTTAGTAAAAGAGCTACGACTTTGGGAATAGTCTCGTTGGATTCAGAGCAATGAAACTAAGACAAAACCGTTGGATTTTTAAAACTAGTACTTATAGAAGCCGAGATACAGACTTCCAAACTTTGGGTTTTTGGTGCAAATATATGGATACCAAAAGTTTGTATCTCGGTTAGTAAAAGAGCTACGACTTTGGGAATAGTCTCGTTGGATTCAGAACGTCGAAACTAAGACAAAACCGTTGGATTTTTAAAGCTAGTACTTATAGAAGCCGAGATATAGACTTCCAAACTTTTGGTTTTTGGTGCACATATATGGAAACCAAAAGTTTGTATCTCGGTTAGTAAAAGAGCTACGACTTTGGGAATAGTCTCGTTGGATTCAGAACGTCGAAACTAAGACAAAATTGTTGGATTTTTAAAGCTAGTACTTATAGAAGCCGAGATATAGACTTCCAAACTTTTGGTTTTTGGTGCACATATATGGAAACCAAAAGTTTGTTATCTCGGTTAGTAAAAGAGCTACGACTTTGGGAATAGTCTCGTTGGATTCAGAGCAATGAAACTAAGACAAAACCGTTGGATTTTTAAAGCTAGTACTTATAGAAGCCGAGATACAGACTTCCAAACTTTGGGTTTTTGGTGCAAATATATGGAAACCAAAAGTTTGTATCTCGGTTAGTAAAAGAGCTACGACTTTGGGAATAGTCTCGTTGGATTCAGAACGTCGAAACTAAGACAAAACCGTTGGATTTTTAAAGCTAGTACTTATAGAAGCCGAGATATAGACTTCCAAACTTTTGGTTCTTGGTGGACATATATGGAAACCAAAAGTTTGTATCTCGGTTAGTAAAAGAGCTACGACTTTGGGAATAGTCTCGTTGGATTCAGAACGTCAAAACTAAGACGAAACCGTTGAATTTTTAAAGCTAGTACTTATAGAAGCCGAGATATAGACTTCCAAACTTTTGGTTTTTGGTGCACATATATGGAAACCAAAAGTTTGTATCTCGGTTAGTAAAAGAGCTACGACTTTAGGAATAGTCTCGTTGGATTCAGAACGTCGAAACTAAGACAAAACCGTTGGATTTTTAAAGCTAGTACTTATAGAAGCCGAGATATAGACTTCCAAACTTTTGGTTTTTGGTGCACATATATGGAAACCAAAAGTTTGTATCTCGGTTAGTAAAAGAACTACGACTTTGGGAATAGTCTCGTTGGATTCAGAACGTCGAAACTAAGACAAAACCGTTGGATTTTTAAAGCTAGTACTTATAGAAGCCGAGATATAGACTTCCAAACTTTTGGTTTTTGGTGCACATATATGGAAACCAAAAGTTTGTATCTCGGTTAGTAAAAGAACTACGACTTTGGGAATAGTCTCGTTGGATTCAGAACGTCGAAACTAAGACAAAACCGTTGGATTTTTAAAGCTAGTACTTATAGAAGCCGAGATATAGACTTCCAAACTTTTGGTTCTTGGTGGACATATATGGAAACCAAAAGTTTGTATCTCGGTTAGTAAAAGAACTACGACTTTGGGAATAGTCTCGTTGGATTCAGAACGTCGAAACTAAGACAAAACCGTTGGATTTTTAAAGCTAGTACTTATAGAAGCCGAGATATAGACTTCCAAACTTTTGGTTTTTGGTGCACATATATGGAAACCAAAAGTTTGTATCTCGGTTAGTAAAAGAGCTACGACTTTGGGAATAGTCTCGTTGGATTCAGAACGTCAAAACTAAGACGAAACCGTTGAATTTTTAAAGCTAGTACTTATAGAAGCCGAGATACAGACTTCCAAACTTTGGGTTTTTGGTGCAAATATATGGATACCAAAAGTTTGTATCTCGGTTAGTAAAAAAAGCTACGACTTTGGGAATAGTCTCGTTGGATTCAGAGCAATGAAACTAAGACAAAACCGTTGGATTTTTAAAGCTAGTACTTATAGAAGCCGAGATACAGACTTCCAAACTTTGGGTTTTTGGTGCAAATATATGGAAACCAAAAGTTTGTATCTCGGTTAGTAAAAGAGCTACGACTTTGGGAATAGCCTCGTTGGATTCAGAACGTCGAAACTAAGACAAAACCGTTGGATTTTTAAAGCTAGTACTTATAGAAGCCGAGATATAGACTTCCAAACTTTTGGTTTTTGGTGCACATATATGGAAACCAAAAGTTTGTATCTCGGTTAGTAAAAGAGCTACGACTTTGGAAATAGTCTCGTTGGATTCAGAACGTCGAAACTAAGACAAAACCGTTGGATTTTTAAAGCTAGTACTTATAGAAGCCGAGATATAGACTTCCAAACTTTTGGTTTTTGGTGCACATATATGGAAACCAAAAGTTTGTATCTCGGTTAGTAAAAGAGCTACGACTTTGGGAATAGTCTCGTTGGATTCAGAGCAATGAAACTAAGACAAAACCGTTGGATTTTTAAAACTAGTACTTATAGAAGCCGAGATACAGACTTCCAAACTTTGGGTTTTTGGTGCAAATATATGGATACCAAAAGTTTGTATCTCGGTTAGTAAAAGAGCTACGACTTTGGGAATAGTCTCGTTGGATTCAGAACGTCGAAACTAAGACAAAACCGTTGGATTTTTAAAGCTAGTACTTATAGAAGCCGAGATATAGACTTCCAAACTTTTGGTTTTTGGTGCACATATATGGAAACCAAAAGTTTGTATCTCGGTTAGTAAAAGAGCTACGACTTTGGGAATAGTCTCGTTGGATTCAGAACGTCGAAACTAAGACAAAATTGTTGGATTTTTAAAGCTAGTACTTATAGAAGCCGAGATATAGACTTCCAAACTTTTGGTTTTTGGTGCACATATATGGAAACCAAAAGTTTGTATCTCGGTTAGTAAAAGAGCTACGACTTTGGGAATAGTCTCGTTGGATTCAGAACGTCGAAACTAAGACAAAACCGTTGGATTTTTAAAGCTAGTACTTATAGAAGCCGAGATATAGACTTCCAAACTTTTGGTTTTTGGTGCACATATATGGAAACCAAAAGTTTGTATCTCGGTTAGTAAAAGAGCTACGACTTTGGGAATAGTCTCGTTGGATTCAGAAGGTCGAAACTAAGACAAAACCGTTGGATTTTTAAAGCTAGTACTTATAGAAGCCGAGATATAGACTTCCAAACTTTTGGTTTTTGGTGCACATATATGGAAACCAAAAGTTTGTATCTCGGTTAGTAAAAGAGCTACGACTTTGGGAATAGTCTCGTTGGATTCAGAACGTCGAAACTAAGACAAAACCGTTGGATTTCTAAAGCTAGTACTTATAGAAGCCGAGATATAGACTTCCAAACTTTTGGTTTTTGGTGCACATATATGGAAACCAAAAGTTTGTATCTCGGTTAGTAAAAGAGCTACGACTTTGGGAATAGTCTCGTTGGATTCAGAACGTCAAAACTAAGACAAAATTGTTGGATTTTTAAAGCTAGTACTTATAGAAGCCGAGATATAGACTTCCAAACTTTTGGTTCTTGGTGCACATATATGGAAACCAAAAGTTTGTATTTTGGTTAGTAAAAGAACTACGACTTTGGGAATAGTCTCGTTGGATTCAGAACGTCGAAACTAAGACAAAACCGTTGGATTTTTAAAGCTAGTACTTATAGAAGCCGAGATATAGACTTCCAAACTTTTGGTTTTTGGTGCACATATATGGAAACCAAAAGTTTGTATCTCGGTTAGTAAAAGAGCTACGACTTTGGGAATAGTCTCGTTGGATTCAGAACGTCGAAACTAAGACAAAATTGTTGGATTTTTAAAGCTAGTACTTATAGAAGCCGAGATATAGACTTCCAAACTTTTGGTTTTTGGTGCACATATATGGAAACCAAAAGTTTGTATCTCGGTTAGTAAAAGAGCTACGACTTTGGGAATAGTCTCGTTGGATTCAGAACGTCGAAACTAAGACAAAACCGTTGGATTTTTAAAGCTAGTACTTATAGAAGCCGAGATATAGACTTCCAAACTTTTGGTTTTTGGTGCACATATATGGAAACCAAAAGTTTGTATCTCGGTTAGTAAAAGAGCTACGACTTTGGGAATAGTCTCGTTGGATTCAGAACGTCAAAACTAAGACAAAATTGTTGGATTTTTAAAGCTAGTACTTATAGAAGCCGAGATATAGACTTCCAAACTTTTGGTTCTTGGTGCACATATATGGAAACCAAAAGTTTGTATCTCCGTTAGTAAAAGAACTACGACTTTGGGAATAGTCTCGTTGGATTCAGAACGTCGAAACTAAGACAAAACCGTTGGATTTTTAAAGCTAGTACTTATAGAAGCCGAGATATAGACTTCCAAACTTTTGGTTTTTGGTGCACATATATGGAAACCAAAAGTTTGTATCTCGGTTAGTAAAAGAGCTACGACTTTGGGAATAGTCTCGTTGGATTCAGAACGTCGAAACTAAGACGAAACCGTTGAATTTTTAAAGCTAGTACTTATAGAAGCCGAGATATAGACTTCCAAACTTTTGGTTTTTGGTGCACATATATGGAAACCAAAAGTTTGTATCTCGGTTAGTAAAAGAGCTACGACTTTGGGAATAGTCTCGTTGGATTCAGAACGTCGAAACTAAGACGAAACCGTTGAATTTTTAAAGCTAGTACTTATAGAAGCCGAGATATAGACTTCCAAACTTTTGGTTTTTGGTGCACATATATGGAAACCAAAAGTTTGTATCTCGGTTAGTAAAAGAGCTACGACTTTAGGAATAGTCTCGTTGGATTCAGAAGGTCGAAACTAAGACAAAACCGTTGGATTTTTAAAGCTAGTACTTATAGAAGCCGAGATATAGACTTCCAAACTTTTGGTTTTTGGTGCACATATATGGAAACCAAAAGTTTGTATCTCGGTTAGTCAAAGAGCTACGACTTTGGGAATAGTCTCGTTGAATTCAGAGCAATGAAACTAAGACAAAACCGTTGGATTTTTAAAGCTAGTACTTATAGAAGCCGAGATACAGACTTCCAAACTTTGGGTTTTTGGTGCAAATATATGGATACCAAAAGTTTGTATCTCGGTTAGTAAAAGAGCTACGACTTTGGGAATAGTCTCGTTGGATTCAGAGCAATGAAACTAAGACAAAACCGTTGGATTTTTAAAGCTAGTACTTATAGAAGCCGAGATATAGACTTCCAAACTTTTGGTTCTTGGTGCACATATATGGAAACCAAAAGTTTGTATCTCGGTTAGTAAAAGAACTACGACTTTGGGAATAGTCTCGTTGGATTCAGAACGTCGAAACTAAGACAAAACCGTTGGATTTTTAAAGCTAGTACTTATAGAAGCCGAGATATAGACTTCCAAACTTTTGGTTTTTGGTGCACATATATGGAAACCAAAAGTTTGTATCTCGGTTAGTAAAAGAGCTACGACTTTGGGAATAGTCTCGTTGGATTCAGAACGTCGAAACTAAGACAAAACCGTTGGATTTTTAAAGCTAGTACTTATAGAAGCCGAGATATAGACTTCCAAACTTTTGGTTTTTGGTGCACATATATGGAAACCAAAAGTTTGTATCTCGGTTAGTAAAAGAGCTACGACTTTGGGAATAGTCTCGTTGGATTCAGAACGTCAAAACTAAGACAAAATTGTTGGATTTTTAAAGCTAGTACTTATAGAAGCCGAGATATAGACTTCCAAACTTTTGGTTCTTGGTGCACATATATGGAAACCAAAAGTTTGTATCTCGGTTAGTAAAAGAACTACGACTTTGGGAATAGTCTCGTTGGATTCAGAACGTCGAAACTAAGACAAAACCGTTGGATTTTTAAAGCTAGTACTTATAGAAGCCGAGATATAGACTTCCAAACTTTTGGTTTTTGGTGCACATATATGGAAACCAAAAGTTTGTATCTCGGTTAGTAAAAGAGCTACGACTTTGGGAATAGTCTCGTTGGATTCAGAACGTCGAAACTAAGACGAAACCGTTGAATTTTTAAAGCTAGTACTTATAGAAGCCGAGATATAGACTTCCAAACTTTTGGTTTTTGGTGCACATATATGGAAACCAAAAGTTTGTATCTCGGTTAGTAAAAGAGCTACGACTTTGGGAATAGTCTCGTTGGATTCAGAACGTCGAAACTAAGACGAAACCGTTGAATTTTTAAAGCTAGTACTTATAGAAGCCGAGATATAGACTTCCAAACTTTTGGTTTTTGGTGCACATATATGGAAACCAAAAGTTTGTATCTCGGTTAGTAAAAGAGCTACGACTTTAGGAATAGTCTCGTTGGATTCAGAAGGTCGAAACTAAGACAAAACCGTTGGATTTTTAAAGCTAGTACTTATAGAAGCCGAGATATAGACTTCCAAACTTTTGGTTTTTGGTGCACATATATGGAAACCAAAAGTTTGTATCTCGGTTAGTCAAAGAGCTACGACTTTGGGAATAGTCTCGTTGAATTCAGAGCAATGAAACTAAGACAAAACCGTTGGATTTTTAAAGCTAGTACTTATAGAAGCCGAGATACAGACTTCCAAACTTTGGGTTTTTGGTGCAAATATATGGATACCAAAAGTTTGTATCTCGGTTAGTAAAAGAGCTACGACTTTGGGAATAGTCTCGTTGGATTCAGAGCAATGAAACTAAGACAAAACCGTTGGATTTTTAAAGCTAGTACTTATAGAAGCCGAGATACAGACTTCCAAACTTTGGGTTTTTGGTGCAAATATATGGAAACCAAAAGTTTGTATCTCGGTTAGTAAAAGAGCTACGACTTTGGGAATAGTCTCGTTGGATTCAGAACGTCGAAACTAAGACAAAACCGTTGGATTTTTAAAGCTAGTACTTATAGAAGCCGAGATATAGACTTCCAAACTTTTGGTTCTTGGTGGACATATATGGAAACCAAAAGTTTGTATCTCGGTTAGTAAAAGAACTACGACTTTGGGAATAGTCTCGTTGGATTCAGAACGTCGAAACTAAGACAAAACCGTTGGATTTTTAAAGCTAGTACTTATAGAAGCCGAGATATAGACTTCCAAACTTTTGGTTTTTGGTGCACATATATGGAAACCAAAAGTTTGTATCTCGGTTAGTAAAAGAGCTACGACTTTGGGAATAGTCTCGTTGGATTCAGAACGTCAAAACTAAGACGAAACCGTTGAATTTTTAAAGCTAGTACTTATAGAAGCCGAGATATAGACTTCCAAACTTTTGGTTTTTGGTGCACATATATGGAAACCAAAAGTTTGTATCTCGGTTAGTAAAAGAGCTACGACTTTAGGAATAGTCTCGTTGGATTCAGAACGTCGAAACTAAGACAAAACCGTTGGATTTTTAAAGCTAGTACTTATAGAAGCCGAGATATAGACTTCCAAACTTTTGGTTTTTGGTGCACATATATGGAAACCAAAAGTTTGTATCTCGGTTAGTCAAAGAGCTACGACTTTGGGAATAGTCTCGTTGAATTCAGAGCAATGAAACTAAGACAAAACCGTTGGATTTTTAAAGCTAGTACTTATAGAAGCCGAGATACAGACTTCCAAACTTTGGGTTTTTGGTGCAAATATATGGATACCAAAAGTTTGTATCTCGGTTAGTAAAAAAAGCTACGACTTTGGGAATAGTCTCGTTGGATTCAGAGCAATGAAACTAAGACAAAACCGTTGGATTTTTAAAGCTAGTACTTATAGAAGCCGAGATACAGACTTCCAAACTTTGGGTTTTTGGTGCAAATATATGGAAACCAAAAGTTTGTATCTCGGTTAGTAAAAGAGCTACGACTTTGGGAATAGCCTCGTTGGATTCAGAACGTCGAAACTAAGACAAAACCGTTGGATTTTTAAAGCTAGTACTTATAGAAGCCGAGATATAGACTTCCAAACTTTTGGTTTTTGGTGCACATATATGGAAACCAAAAGTTTGTATCTCGGTTAGTAAAAGAGCTACGACTTTGGAAATAGTCTCGTTGGATTCAGAACGTCGAAACTAAGACAAAACCGTTGGATTTTTAAAGCTAGTACTTATAGAAGCCGAGATATAGACTTCCAAACTTTTGGTTTTTGGTGCACATATATGGAAACCAAAAGTTTGTATCTCGGTTAGTAAAAGAGCTACGACTTTGGGAATAGTCTCGTTGGATTCAGAGCAATGAAACTAAGACAAAACCGTTGGATTTTTAAAACTAGTACTTATAGAAGCCGAGATACAGACTTCCAAACTTTGGGTTTTTGGTGCAAATATATGGATACCAAAAGTTTGTATCTCGGTTAGTAAAAGAGCTACGACTTTGGGAATAGTCTCGTTGGATTCAGAACGTCGAAACTAAGACAAAACCGTTGGATTTTTAAAGCTAGTACTTATAGAAGCCGAGATATAGACTTCCAAACTTTTGGTTTTTGGTGCACATATATGGAAACCAAAAGTTTGTATCTCGGTTAGTAAAAGAGCTACGACTTTGGGAATAGTCTCGTTGGATTCAGAACGTCGAAACTAAGACAAAATTGTTGGATTTTTAAAGCTAGTACTTATAGAAGCCGAGATATAGACTTCCAAACTTTTGGTTTTTGGTGCACATATATGGAAACCAAAAGTTTGTATCTCGGTTAGTAAAAGAGCTACGACTTTGGGAATAGTCTCGTTGGATTCAGAACGTCGAAACTAAGACAAAACCGTTGGATTTTTAAAGCTAGTACTTATAGAAGCCGAGATATAGACTTCCAAACTTTTGGTTTTTGGTGCACATATATGGAAACCAAAAGTTTGTATCTCGGTTAGTAAAAGAGCTACGACTTTGGGAATAGTCTCGTTGGATTCAGAAGGTCGAAACTAAGACAAAACCGTTGGATTTTTAAAGCTAGTACTTATAGAAGCCGAGATATAGACTTCCAAACTTTTGGTTTTTGGTGCACATATATGGAAACCAAAAGTTTGTATCTCGGTTAGTAAAAGAGCTACGACTTTGGGAATAGTCTCGTTGGATTCAGAACGTCGAAACTAAGACAAAACCGTTGGATTTCTAAAGCTAGTACTTATAGAAGCCGAGATATAGACTTCCAAACTTTTGGTTTTTGGTGCACATATATGGAAACCAAAAGTTTGTATCTCGGTTAGTAAAAGAGCTACGACTTTGGGAATAGTCTCGTTGGATTCAGAACGTCAAAACTAAGACAAAATTGTTGGATTTTTAAAGCTAGTACTTATAGAAGCCGAGATATAGACTTCCAAACTTTTGGTTCTTGGTGCACATATATGGAAACCAAAAGTTTGTATCTCGGTTAGTAAAAGAACTACGACTTTGGGAATAGTCTCGTTGGATTCAGAACGTCGAAACTAAGACAAAACCGTTGGATTTTTAAAGCTAGTACTTATAGAAGCCGAGATATAGACTTCCAAACTTTTGGTTTTTGGTGCACATATATGGAAACCAAAAGTTTGTATCTCGGTTAGTAAAAGAGCTACGACTTTGGGAATAGTCTCGTTGGATTCAGAACGTCGAAACTAAGACAAAACCGTTGGATTTTTAAAGCTAGTACTTATAGAAGCCGAGATATAGACTTCCAAACTTTTGGTTTTTGGTGCACATATATGGAAACCAAAAGTTTGTATCTCGGTTAGTAAAAGAGCTACGACTTTGGGAATAGTCTCGTTGGATTCAGAACGTCGAAACTAAGACAAAATTGTTGGATTTTTAAAGCTAGTACTTATAGAAGCCGAGATATAGACTTCCAAACTTTTGGTTTTTGGTGCACATATATGGAAACCAAAAGTTTGTATCTCGGTTAGTAAAAGAGCTACGACTTTGGGAATAGTCTCGTTGGATTCAGAACGTCGAAACTAAGACAAAACCGTTGGATTTTTAAAGCTAGTACTTATAGAAGCCGAGATATAGACTTCCAAACTTTTGGTTTTTGGTGCACATATATGGAAACCAAAAGTTTGTATCTCGGTTAGTAAAAGAGCTACGACTTTGGGAATAGTCTCGTTGGATTCAGAACGTCAAAACTAAGACAAAATTGTTGGATTTTTAAAGCTAGTACTTATAGAAGCCGAGATATAGACTTCCAAACTTTTGGTTCTTGGTGCACATATATGGAAACCAAAAGTTTGTATCTCGGTTAGTAAAAGAACTACGACTTTGGGAATAGTCTCGTTGGATTCAGAACGTCGAAACTAAGACAAAACCGTTGGATTTTTAAAGCTAGTACTTATAGAAGCCGAGATATAGACTTCCAAACTTTTGGTTTTTGGTGCACATATATGGAAACCAAAAGTTTGTATCTCGGTTAGTAAAAGAGCTACGACTTTGGGAATAGTCTCGTTGGATTCAGAACGTCAAAACTAAGACAAAATTGTTGGATTTTTAAAGCTAGTACTTATAGAAGCCGAGATATAGACTTCCAAACTTTTGGTTTTTGGTGCACATATATGGAAACCAAAAGTTTGTATCTCGGTTAGTAAAAGAGCTACGACTTTGGGAATAGTCTCGTTGGATTCAGAACGTCGAAACTAAGACGAAACCGTTGAATTTTTAAAGCTAGTACTTATAGAAGCCGAGATATAGACTTCCAAACTTTTGGTTTTTGGTGCACATATATGGAAACCAAAAGTTTGTATCTCGGTTAGTAAAAGAGCTACGACTTTGGGAATAGTCTCGTTGGATTCAGAACGTCGAAACTAAGACGAAACCGTTGAATTTTTAAAGCTAGTACTTATAGAAGCCGAGATATAGACTTCCAAACTTTTGGTTTTTGGTGCACATATATGGAAACCAAAAGTTTGTATCTCGGTTAGTAAAAGAGCTACGACTTTAGGAATAGTCTCGTTGGATTCAGAAGGTCGAAACTAAGACAAAACCGTTGGATTTTTAAAGCTAGTACTTATAGAAGCCGAGATATAGACTTCCAAACTTTTGGTTTTTGGTGCACATATATGGAAACCAAAAGTTTGTATCTCGGTTAGTCAAAGAGCTACGACTTTGGGAATAGTCTCGTTGAATTCAGAGCAATGAAACTAAGACAAAACCGTTGGATTTTTAAAGCTAGTACTTATAGAAGCCGAGATACAGACTTCCAAACTTTGGGTTTTTGGTGCAAATATATGGATACCAAAAGTTTGTATCTCGGTTAGTAAAAGAGCTACGACTTTGGGAATAGTCTCGTTGGATTCAGAGCAATGAAACTAAGACAAAACCGTTGGATTTTTAAAGCTAGTACTTATAGAAGCCGAGATATAGACTTCCAAACTTTTGGTTCTTGGTGCACATATATGGAAACCAAAAGTTTGTATCTCGGTTAGTAAAAGAACTACGACTTTGGGAATAGTCTCGTTGGATTCAGAACGTCGAAACTAAGACAAAACCGTTGGATTTTTAAAGCTAGTACTTATAGAAGCCGAGATATAGACTTCCAAACTTTTGGTTTTTGGTGCACATATATGGAAACCAAAAGTTTGTATCTCGGTTAGTAAAAGAGCTACGACTTTGGGAATAGTCTCGTTGGATTCAGAACGTCAAAACTAAGACGAAACCGTTGAATTTTTAAAGCTAGTACTTATAGAAGCCGAGATATAGACTTCCAAACTTTTGGTTTTTGGTGCACATATATGGAAACCAAAAGTTTGTATCTCGGTTAGTAAAAGAGCTACGACTTTAGGAATAGTCTCGTTGGATTCAGAACGTCGAAATTAAGACAAAACCGTTGGATTTTTAAAGCTAGTACTTATAGAAGCCGAGATATAGACTTCCAAACTTTTGGTTTTTGGTGCACATATATGGAAACCAAAAGTTTGTATCTCGGTTAGTCAAAGAGCTACGACTTTGGGAATAGTCTCGTTGAATTCAGAGCAATGAAACTAAGACAAAACCGTTGGATTTTTAAAGCTAGTACTTATAGAAGCCGAGATACAGACTTCCAAACTTTGGGTTTTTGGTGCAAATATATGGATACCAAAAGTTTGTATCTCGGTTAGTAAAAAAAGCTACGACTTTGGGAATAGTCTCGTTGGATTCAGAGCAATGAAACTAAGACAAAACCGTTGGATTTTTAAAGCTAGTACTTATAGAAGCCGAGATACAGACTTCCAAACTTTGGGTTTTTGGTGCAAATATATGGAAACCAAAAGTTTGTATCTCGGTTAGTAAAAGAGCTACGACTTTGGGAATAGTCTCGTTGGATTCAGAACGTCGAAACTAAGACAAAACCGTTGGATTTTTAAAGCTAGTACTTATAGAAGCCGAGATATAGACTTCCAAACTTTTGGTTCTTGGTGGACATATATGGAAACCAAAAGTTTGTATCTCGGTTAGTAAAAGAACTACGACTTTGGGAATAGTCTCGTTGGATTCAGAACGTCGAAACTAAGACAAAACCGTTGGATTTTTAAAGCTAGTACTTATAGAAGCCGAGATATAGACTTCCAAACTTTTGGTTTTTGGTGCACATATATGGAAACCAAAAGTTTGTATCTCGGTTAGTAAAAGAGCTACGACTTTGGGAATAGTCTCGTTGGATTCAGAACGTCAAAACTAAGACGAAACCGTTGAATTTTTAAAGCTAGTACTTATAGAAGCCGAGATATAGACTTCCAAACTTTTGGTTTTTGGTGCACATATATGGAAACCAAAAGTTTGTATCTCGGTTAGTAAAAGAGCTACGACTTTAGGAATAGTCTCGTTGGATTCAGAACGTCGAAACTAAGACAAAACCGTTGGATTTTTAAAGCTAGTACTTATAGAAGCCGAGATATAGACTTCCAAACTTTTGGTTTTTGGTGCACATATATGGAAACCAAAAGTTTGTATCTCGGTTAGTCAAAGAGCTACGACTTTGGGAATAGTCTCGTTGAATTCAGAGCAATGAAACTAAGACAAAACCGTTGGATTTTTAAAGCTAGTACTTATAGAAGCCGAGATACAGACTTCCAAACTTTGGGTTTTTGGTGCAAATATATGGATACCAAAAGTTTGTATCTCGGTTAGTAAAAAAAGCTACGACTTTGGGAATAGTCTCGTTGGATTCAGAGCAATGAAACTAAGACAAAACCGTTGGATTTTTAAAGCTAGTACTTATAGAAGCCGAGATACAGACTTCCAAACTTTGGGTTTTTGGTGCAAATATATGGAAACCAAAAGTTTGTATCTCGGTTAGTAAAAGAGCTACGACTTTGGGAATAGCCTCGTTGGATTCAGAACGTCGAAACTAAGACAAAACCGTTGGATTTTTAAAGCTAGTACTTATAGAAGCCGAGATATAGACTTCCAAACTTTTGGTTTTTGGTGCACATATATGGAAACCAAAAGTTTGTATCTCGGTTAGTAAAAGAGCTACGACTTTGGAAATAGTCTCGTTGGATTCAGAACGTCGAAACTAAGACAAAACCGTTGGATTTTTAAAGCTAGTACTTATAGAAGCCGAGATATAGACTTCCAAACTTTTGGTTTTTGGTGCACATATATGGAAACCAAAAGTTTGTATCTCGGTTAGTAAAAGAGCTACGACTTTGGGAATAGTCTCGTTGGATTCAGAGCAATGAAACTAAGACAAAACCGTTGGATTTTTAAAACTAGTACTTATAGAAGCCGAGATACAGACTTCCAAACTTTGGGTTTTTGGTGCAAATATATGGATACCAAAAGTTTGTATCTCGGTTAGTAAAAGAGCTACGACTTTGGGAATAGTCTCGTTGGATTCAGAACGTCGAAACTAAGACAAAACCGTTGGATTTTTAAAGCTAGTACTTATAGAAGCCGAGATATAGACTTCCAAACTTTTGGTTTTTGGTGCACATATATGGAAACCAAAAGTTTGTATCTCGGTTAGTAAAAGAGCTACGACTTTGGGAATAGTCTCGTTGGATTCAGAACGTCGAAACTAAGACAAAATTGTTGGATTTTTAAAGCTAGTACTTATAGAAGCCGAGATATAGACTTCCAAACTTTTGGTTTTTGGTGCACATATATGGAAACCAAAAGTTTGTATCTCGGTTAGTAAAAGAGCTACGACTTTGGGAATAGTCTCGTTGGATTCAGAACGTCGAAACTAAGACAAAACCGTTGGATTTTTAAAGCTAGTACTTATAGAAGCCGAGATATAGACTTCCAAACTTTTGGTTTTTGGTGCACATATATGGAAACCAAAAGTTTGTATCTCGGTTAGTAAAAGAGCTACGACTTTGGGAATAGTCTCGTTGGATTCAGAGCAATGAAACTAAGACAAAACCGTTGGATTTTTAAAACTAGTACTTATAGAAGCCGAGATACAGACTTCCAAACTTTGGGTTTTTGGTGCAAATATATGGATACCAAAAGTTTGTATCTCGGTTAGTAAAAGAGCTACGACTTTGGGAATAGTCTCGTTGGATTCAGAAGGTCGAAACTAAGACAAAACCGTTGGATTTTTAAAGCTAGTACTTATAGAAGCCGAGATATAGACTTCCAAACTTTTGGTTTTTGGTGCACATATATGGAAACCAAAAGTTTGTATCTCGGTTAGTAAAAGAGCTACGACTTTGGGAATAGTCTCGTTGGATTCAGAACGTCGAAACTAAGACAAAATTGTTGGATTTTTAAAGCTAGTACTTATAGAAGCCGAGATATAGACTTCCAAACTTTTGGTTTTTGGTGCACATATATGGAAACCAAAAGTTTGTATCTCGGTTAGTAAAAGAGCTACGACTTTGGGAATAGTCTCGTTGGATTCAGAACGTCGAAACTAAGACAAAACCGTTGGATTTTTAAAGCTAGTACTTATAGAAGCCGAGATATAGACTTCCAAACTTTTGGTTTTTGGTGCACATATATGGAAACCAAAAGTTTGTATCTCGGTTAGTAAAAGAGCTACGACTTTGGGAATAGTCTCGTTGGATTCAGAGCAATGAAACTAAGACAAAACCGTTGGATTTTTAAAACTAGTACTTATAGAAGCCGAGATACAGACTTCCAAACTTTGGGTTTTTGGTGCAAATATATGGATACCAAAAGTTTGTATCTCGGTTAGTAAAAGAGCTACGACTTTGGGAATAGTCTCGTTGGATTCAGAAGGTCGAAACTAAGACAAAACCGTTGGATTTTTAAAGCTAGTACTTATAGAAGCCGAGATATAGACTTCCAAACTTTTGGTTTTTGGTGCACATATATGGAAACCAAAAGTTTGTATCTCGGTTAGTAAAAGAGCTACGACTTTGGGAATAGTCTCGTTGGATTCAGAACGTCGAAACTAAGACAAAACCGTTGGATTTTTAAAGCTAGTACTTATAGAAGCCGAGATATAGACTTCCAAACTTTTGGTTTTTGGTGCACATATATGGAAACCAAAAGTTTGTATCTCGGTTAGTAAAAGAGCTACGACTTTGGGAATAGTCTCGTGGATTCAGAACGTCAAAACTAAGACAAAATTGTTGGATTTTTAAAGCTAGTACTTATAGAAGCCGAGATATAGACTTCCAAACTTTTGGTTCTTGGTGCACATATATGGAAACCAAAAGTTTGTATCTCGGTTAGTAAAAGAACTACGACTTTGGGAATAGTCTCGTTGGATTCAGAACGTCGAAACTAAGACAAAACCGTTGGATTTTTAAAGCTAGTACTTATAAAAGCCGAGATATAGACTTCCAAACTTTTGGTTTTTGGTGCACATATATGGAAACCAAAAGTTTGTATCTCGGTTAGTAAAAGAGCTACGACTTTGGGAATAGTCTCGTTGGATTCAGAACGTCGAAACTAAGACAAAATTGTTGGATTTTTAAAGCTAGTACTTATAGAAGCCGAGATATAGACTTCCAAACTTTTGGTTTTTGGTGCACATATATGGAAACCAAAAGTTTGTATCTCGGTTAGTAAAAGAGCTACGACTTTGGGAATAGTCTCGTTGGATTCAGAACGTCGAAACTAAGACAAAACCGTTGGATTTTTAAAGCTAGTACTTATAGAAGCCGAGATATAGACTTCCAAACTTTTGGTTTTTGGTGCACATATATGGAAACCAAAAGTTTGTATCTCGGTTAGTAAAAGAGCTACGACTTTGGGAATAGTCTCGTTGGATTCAGAAGGTCGAAACTAAGACAAAACCGTTGGATTTTTAAAGCTAGTACTTATAGAAGCCGAGATATAGACTTCCAAACTTTTGGTTTTTGGTGCACATATATGGAAACCAAAAATTTGTATCTCGGTTAGTAATAGAGCTACGACTTTGGGAATAGTCTCGTTGGATTCAGAACGTCAAAACTAAGACAAAATTGTTGGATTTTTAAAGCTAGTACTTATAGAAGCCGAGATATAGACTTCCAAACTTTTGGTTCTTGGTGCACATATATGGAAACCAAAAGTTTGTATCTCGGTTAGTAAAAGAACTACGACTTTGGGAATAGTCTCGTTGGATTCAGAACGTCGAAACTAAGACAAAACCGTTGGATTTTTAAAGCTAGTACTTATAGAAGCCGAGATATAGACTTCCAAACTTTTGGTTTTTGGTGCACATATATGGAAACCAAAAGTTTGTATCTCGGTTAGTAAAAGAGGTACGACTTTGGGAATAGTCTCGTTGGATTCAGAACGTCGAAACTAAGACAAAACCGTTGGATTTTTAAAGCTAGTACTTATAGAAGCCGAGATATAGACTTCCAAACTTTTGGTTTTTGGTGCACATATATGGAAACCAAAAGTTTGTATCTCGGTTAGTAAAAGAGCTACGACTTTGGGAATAGTCTCGTTGGATTCAGAACGTCGAAACTAAGACGAAACCGTTGAATTTTTAAAGCTAGTACTTATAGAAGCCGAGATATAGACTTCCAAACTTTTGGTTTTTGGTGCACATATATGGAAACCAAAAGTTTGTATCTCGGTTAGTAAAAGAGCTACGACTTTAGGAATAGTCTCGTTGGATTCAGAACGTCGAAACTAAGACAAAACCGTTGGATTTTTAAAGCTAGTACTTATAGAAGCCGAGATATAGACTTCCAAACTTTTGGTTTTTGGTGCACATATATGGAAACCAAAAGTTTGTATCTCGGTTAGTCAAAGAGCTACGACTTTGGGAATAGTCTCGTTGAATTCAGAGCAATGAAACTAAGACAAAACCGTTGGATTTTTAAAGCTAGTACTTATAGAAGCCGAGATACAGACTTCCAAACTTTGGGTTTTTGGTGCAAATATATGGATACCAAAAGTTTGTATCTCGGTTAGTAAAAGAGCTACGACTTTGGGAATAGTCTCGTTGGATTTAGAGCAATGAAACTAAGACAAAACCGTTGGATTTTTAAAGCTAGTACTTATAGAAGCCGAGATACAGACTTCCAAACTTTGGGTTTTTGGTGCAAATATATGGAAACCAAAAGTTTGTATCTCGGTTAGTAAAAGAGCTACGACTTTGGGAATAGTCTCGTTGGATTCAGAACGTCGAAACTAAGACAAAACCGTTGGATTTTTAAAGCTAGTACTTATAGAAACCGAGATATAGACTTCCAAACTTTTGGTTTTTGGTGCACATATATGGAAACCAAAAGTTTGTATCTCGGTTAGTAAAAGAGCTACGACTTTGGGAATAGTCTCGTTGGATTCAGAACGTCAAAACTAAGACAAAATTGTTGGATTTTTAAAGCTAGTACTTATAGAAGCCGAGATATAGACTTCCAAACTTTTGGTTCTTGGTGCACATATATGGAAACCAAAAGTTTGTATCTCGGTTAGTAAAAGAGCTACGACTTTGGGAATAGTCTCGTTGGATTCAGAACGTCGAAACTAAGACAAAACCGTTGGATTTTTAAAGCAAGTACTTATAGAAGCCGAGATACAGACTTCTAACCTTTGGGTTTCTGGTGCACATATATGGAAACCAAAAATTTGTATCTCGGTTAGTAAAAGAGCTACGACTTTGGGAATAGTCTCGTTGGATTCAGAACGTCGAAACTAAGACAAAACCGTTGGATTTTTAAAGCAAGTACTTATAGAAGCCGAGATACAGACTTCTAACCTTTGGGTTTTTGGTGCACATATATGGAAACCAAAAATTTGTATCTCGGTTAGTAAAAGAGCTACGACTTTGGGAATAGTCTCGTTGGATTCAGAACGTCGAAACTAAGACAAAACCGTTGGATTTTTAAAGCAAGTACTTATAGAAGCCGAGATACAGACTTCTAACCTTTGGGTTTCTGGTGCACATATATGGAAACCAAAAGTTTGTATCTCGGTTAGTAAAAGAGCTACGACTTTGGGAATAGTCTCGTTGGATTCAAAACGTCAAAACTAAGATAAAACCGTTGGATTTTTAAAGCTAGTACTTATAGAAGCCGAGATATAGACTTCCAAACTTTTGGTTTTTGGTGCACATATATGAAAACCAAAAGTTTGTATCTCGGTTAGTAAAAGAGCTACGACTTTGGGAATAGTCTCGTTGGATTCAAACGTCGAAACTAAGACAAATTCGTTGGATTTTTAAAGCTAGTACTTATAGAAGCCGAGATATAGACTTCCAAACTTTTGGTTTTTGGTGCACATATATGGAAACCAAAAGTTTGTATCTCGGTTAGTAAAAGAGCTACGACTTTGGGAATAGTCTCGTTGGATTCAAAACAACGAAACTAAGATAAAAATGTTGGATTTTTAAAGCTAGTACTTATAGAAGCCGAGATATAGACTTCCAAACTTTTGGTTTCTGGTGCACATATATGGAAACCAAAAGTTTGTATCTCTGTTAGTAAAAGAGCTACGACTTTGGGAATAGTCTCGTTGGATTCAAAACAACGAAACCAAGACAAAACCGTTGGATTTTAAAGCTAGTACTTATAGAAGACGAGATACAGACTTCCAAACTTTTGGTTTTTGGTGCACATATATGGAAACCAAAAGTTTGTAACTCGGTTAGTAAAAGAGCTACGACTTTGGGAATAGTCTCGTTGGACTTAGAACAACGAAACTAAGACAAAACCGTTGGATTTTTAAAGCTAGTACTTATAAAAGCCGAGATACAGACTTCCAACCTTTGTTTTTTGGTGCACATATATGGAAACCAAAAGTTTGTATCTCGGTTAGTAAAAGAGCTACGACTTTGGGAATAGTCTCGTTGGATTCAAACGTCGAAACTAAGACAAAACCGTTGGATTTTTAAAGCTAGTACTTATAGAAGCCGAGATACAGACTTCCAACCTTTGGGTTTTTGGTGCACATATATGGAAACCAAAAGTTTGTATCTCGGTTAGTAAAAGACCTACGACTTTGGGAATTGTCTCGTTGGATTCAGAACAACGAAACTAAGACAAAACCGTTGGATTTTAAAGCAAGTACTTATAGAAGCCGAGATACAGACTTCTAACCTTTGGGTTTTTGGTGCACATATATGGAAACCAAAAGTTTGTATCTCGGTTAGTAAAAGAGCTACGACTTTGGGAATAGTCTCGTTGGATTCAGAACGTCAAAACTAAGACAAAACCGTTGGATTTTTAAAGCAAGTACTTATAGAAGCCGAGATACAGACTTCTAACCTTTGGGTTTTTGGTGCACATATATGGAAACCAAAAATTTGTATCTCGGTTAGTAAAATAGCTACGACTTTGGAAATAGTCTCGTTAAATTTAGAACGTCGAAACTAAGACAAAACCGTTGGATTTTTAAAGCTAGTACTTATAGAAGCCGAGATATAGACTTCCAAACTTTTGGATTTTGGTGCACATAAATGGAAACCAAAAATTTGTATCTCGGTTAGTAAAATAGCTACGACTTTGGAAATAGTCTCGTTGGATTCAGAACGTCGAAACTAAGACAAAACCGTTGGATTTTAAAAGCTAGTACTTATAGAAGCCGAGATATAGACTTCCAAACTTTTGGTTTTTGGTGCACATATATGGAAACCAAAAATTTGTATCTCGGTTAGTAAAATAGCTACGACTTTGGAAATAGTCTCGTTGGATTCAGAACGTCGAAACTAAGACAAAACCGTTGGATTTTTAAAGCAAGTACTTATAGAAGCCGAGATACAGACTTCTAACCTTTGGGTTTTTGGTGCACATATATGGAAACCAAAAATTTGTATCTCGGTTAGTAAAAAAGCTACGACTTTGGGAATAGTCTCGTTGGATTCAGAACGTCGAAACTAAGACAAAACCGTTGGATTTTTAAAGCAAGTACTTATAGAAGCCGAGATACAGACTTCTAACCTTTGGGTTTTTGGTGCACATATATGGAAACCAAAAATTTGTATCTCGGTTAGTAAAATAGCTACGACTTTGGAAATAGTCTCGTTGGATTCAGAACGTCGAAACTAAGACAAAACCGTTGGATTTTTAAAGCAAGTACTTATAGAAGCCGAGATACAGACTTCTAACCTTTGGGTTTTTGGTGCACATATATGGAAACCAAAAATTTGTATCTCGGTTAGTAAAATAGCTACGACTTTGGAAATAGTCTCGTTGGATTCAGAACGTCGAAACTAAGACAAAACCGTTGGATTTTTAAAGCTAGTACTTATAGAAGCCGAGATATAGACTTCCAAACTTTTGGTTTCTGGTGCACATATATGGAAACCAAAAGTTTGTATCTCGGTTAGTAAAAGAGCTACGACTTTGGGAATGGTCTCGTTGGATTCAAAACGTCGAAACTAAGATAAAACCGTTGGATTTTTAAAGCTAGTACTTATAGAAGCCGAGATATAGACTTCCAAACTTTTGGTTTTTGGTGCACATATATGGAAACCAAAAGTTTGTATCTCGGTTAGTAAAAGAGCTACGACTTTGGGAATAGTCTCGTTGTTTTCAAACGTCGAAACTAAGACAAATTCGTTGGATTTTTAAAGCTAGTACTTATAGAAGCCGAGATATAGACTTCCAAACTTTTGGATTTTGGTGCACATATATGGAAACCAAAAGTTTGTATCTCGGTTAGTAAAAGAGTTACGACTTTGGGAATAGTCTCGTTGGATTCAAAACAACGAAACTAAGACAAAAATGTTGGATTTTTAAATCTAGTACTTATAGAAGCCGAGATACAGACTTCCAAACTTTGGGTTTTTGGTGCACATATATGGAAACCAAAAATTTGTATCTCGGTTAGTAAAAGAGCTACGACTTTGGGAATAGTCTCGTTGGATTCAGAACGTCAAAACTAAGACAAAACCGTTGGATTTTTAAAGCTAGTACTTATAGAAGCCGAGATATAGACTTCCAAACTTTTGGTTTTTGGTGCACATATATGGAAACCAAAAGTTTGTATCTCGGTTAGTAAAAGAGCTACGACTTTGGGAATAGTCTCGTTGGATTCAGAACGTCAAAACTAAGACAAAACCGTTGGATTTTTAAAGCAAGTACTTATAGAAGCCGAGATACAGACTTCTAACCTTTGGGTTTTTGGTGCACATATATGGAAACCAAAAATTTGTATCTCGGTTAGTAAAAGAGCTACGACTTTGGGAATAGTCTCGTTGGATTCAGAACGTCGAAACTAAGACAAAACCGTTGGATTTTTAAAGCTAGTACTTATAGAAGCCGAGATATAGACTTCCAAACTTTTAGTTTTTGGTGCACATATATGGAAACCAAAAGTTTGTATCTCGGTTAGTAAAAGAGCTACGACTTTAAGGATAGTCTCGTTGGATTTAGAACGTCGAAACTAAGACAAAACCGTTGGATTTTTAAAGCTAGTACTTATAGAAGCCGAGATATAGACTTCCAAACTTTTAGTTTTTGGTGCACATATATGGAAACCAAAAGTTTGTATCTCGGTTAGTAAAAGAGCTACGACTTTAAGAATAGTCTCGTTGGATTCAGAACGTCGAAACTAAGACAAAACCGTTGGATTTTTAAAGCTAGTACTTATAGAAGCCGAGATATAGACTTCCAAACTTTTAGTTTTTGGTGCACATATATGGAAACCAAAAGTTTGTATCTCGGTTAGTAAAAGAGCTACGACTTTAAGAATAGTCTCGTTGGATTCAGAACGTCGAAACTAAGACAAAACCGTTGGATTTTTAAAGCTAGTACTTATAGAAGCCGAGATATAGACTTCCAAACTTTTGGTTTTTGGTGCACATATATGGAAACCAAAAGTTTGTATCTCGGTTAGTAAAAGAGCTACGACTTTGGGAATAGTCTCGTTGGATTCAGAACGTCGAAACTAAGACAAAACCGTTAAATTTTTAAAACTAGTACTTATAGAAGCCGAGATATAGACTTCCAAACTATTGGTTTCTGGTGCACATATATGGAAACCAAAAGTTTGTATCTCGGTTAGTAAAAGAGCTACGACTTTGGGAATAGTCTCGTTGGATTCAAAACGTCAAAACTAAGATAAAACCGTTGGATTTTTAAAGCTAGTACTTATAGAAGCCGAGATATAGACTTCCAAACTTTTGGTTTTTGGTGCACATATATGAAAACCAAAAGTTTGTATCTCGGTTAGTAAAAGAGCTACGACTTTGGGAATAGTCTCGTTGGATTCAAACGTCGAAACTAAGACAAATTCGTTGGATTTTTAAAGCTAGTACTTATAGAAGCCGAGATATAGACTTCCAAACTTTTGGTTTCTGGTGCACATATATGGAAACCAAAAGTTTGTATCTCTGTTAGTAAAAGAGCTACGACTTTGGGAATAGTCTCGTTGGATTCAAAACAACGAAACTAAGACAAAACCGTTGGATTTTTAAAGCTAGTACTTATAGAAGCCGAGATACAGACTTCCAACCTTTGGGTTTTTGGTGCACATATATGGAAACCAAAAGTTTGTATCTCGGTTAGTAAAAGAGCTACGACTTTGGGAATTGTCTCGTTGGATTCAGAACAACGAAACTAAGACAAAACCGTTGGATTTTAAAGCTAGTACTTATAGAAGCCGAGATATAGACTTCCAAACTTTTGGTTTCTGGTGCACATATATGGAAACCAAAAGTTTGTATCTCTGTTAGTAAAAGAGCTACAACTTTGGGAATAGTCTCGTTGGATTCAAAACAACGAAACTAAGACAAAACCGTTGGATTTTTAAAGCTAGTACTTATAGAAGCCGAGATACAGACTTCCAACCTTTGGGTTTTTGGTGCACATATATGGAAACCAAAAGTTTGTATCTCGGTTAGTAAAAGAGCTACGACTTTGGAAATAGTCTCGTTGGATTCAAACGTCGAAACTAAGACAAAACCGTTGGATTTTTAAAGCTAGTACTTATAGAAGCCGAGATACAGACTTCCAACCTTTGGGTTTTTGGTGCACATATATGGAAACCAAAAGTTTGTATCTCGGTTAGTAAAAGAGCTACGACTTTGGGAATAGTCTCGTTGGATTCAAAACGTCAAAACTAAGATAAAACCGTTGGATTTTTAAAGCTAGTACTTATAGAAGCCGAGATATAGACTTCCAAACTTTTGGTTTTTGGTGCACATATATGGAAACCAAAAGTTTGTAACTCGGTTAGTAAAAGAGCTACGACTTTGGGAATAGTCTCGTTGGACTTAGAACAACGAAACTAAGACAAAACCGTTGGATTTTTAAAGCTAGTACTTATAAAAGCCGAGATACAGACTTCCAACCTTTGGGTTTTTGGTGCACATATATGGAAACCAAAAGTTTGTATCTCGGTTAGTAAAAGAGCTACGACTTTGGGAATAGTCTCGTTGGATTCAAACGTCGAAACTAAGACAAAACCGTTGGATTTTTAAAGCTAGTACTTATAGAAGCCGAGATACAGACTTCCAACCTTTGGGTTTTTGGTGCACATATATGGAAACCAAAAGTTTGTATCTCGGTTAGTAAAAGACCTACGACTTTGGGAATTGTCTCGTTGGATTCAGAACAACGAAACTAAGACAAAACCGTTGGATTTTAAAGCTAGTACTTATAGAAGACGAGATACAGACTTCCAAACTTTGGGTTTTTGGTGCACATATATGGAAACCAAAAGTTTGTATCTCGGTTAGTAAAAGAGCTACGACTTTGGGAATAGTCTCGTTGGATTCAGAACGTCGAAACTAAGACAAGGCCGTTGGATTTTTAAAGCTAGTACTTATAGAAGCCGAGATATAGACTTCCAAACTTTTGGATTTTGGTGCACATAAATGGAAACCAAAAATTTGTATCTCGGTTAGTAAAATAGCTACGACTTTGGAAATAGTCTCGTTGGATTCAGAACGTCAAAACTAAGACAAAACCGTTGGATTTTTAAAGCTAGTACTTATAGAAGCCGAGATATAGACTTCCAAACTTTTGGATTTTGGTGCACATAAATGGAAACCAAAAATTTGTATCTCGGTTAGTAAAATAGCTACGACTTTGGAAATATTTTCGTTGGATTCAGAACGTCGAAACTAAGACAAAACCGTTGGATTTTTAAAGCTAGTACTTATAGAAGCCGAGATATAGACTTCCAAACTTTTGGTTTTTGGTGCACATATATGGAAACCAAAAGTTTGTATCTCGGTTAGTAAAAGAGCTACGACTTTGGGAATAGTCTCGTTGGATTCAGAACGTCAAAACTAAGACAAAACCGTTGGATTTTTAAAGCTAGTACTTATAGAAGCCGAGATATAGACTTCCAAACTTTTGGTTTTTGGTGCACATATATGGAAACCAAAAGTTTGTATCTCGGTTAGTAAAAGAGCTACGACTTTGGGAATAGTCTCGTTGGATTCAGAACGTCGAAACTAAGACAAAACCGTTGGATTTTTAAAGCAAGTACTTATAGAAGCCGAGATACAGACTTCTAACCTTTGGGTTTTTGGTGCACATATATGGAAACCAAAAATTTGTATCTCGGTTAGTAAAATAGCTACGACTTTGGAAATAGTCTCGTTGGATTCAGAACGTCGAAACTAAGACAAAACCGTTGGATTTTTAAAGCTAGTACTTATAGAAGCCGAGATACAGACTTCCAAACTTTTGGATTTTGGTGCACATAAATGGAAACCAAAAATTTGTATCTCGGTTAGTAAAATAGCTACGACTTTAAGAATAGTCTCGTTGGATTCAAACGTCGAAACTAAGACAAATTCGTTGGATTTTTAAAGCTAGTACTTATAGAAGCCGAGATATAGACTTCCAAACTTTTGGATTTTGGTGCACATAAATGGAAACCAAAAATTTGTATCTCGGTTAGTAAAATAGCTACGACTTTGGAAATAGTCTCGTTGGATTCAGAACGTCGAAACTAAGACAAAACCGTTGGATTTTTAAAGCTAGTACTTATAGAAGCCGAGATATAGACTTCCAAACTTTTGGTTTTTGGTGCACATATATGGAAACCAAAAGTTTGTATCTCGGTTAGTAAAAGAGCTACGACTTTGGGAATAGTCTCGTTGGATTCAGAACGTCAAAACTAAGACAAAACCGTTGGATTTTTAAAGCTAGTACTGATAGAAGCCGAGATACAGACTTCTAACCTTTGGGTTTTTGGTGCACATATATGGAAACCAAAAATTTGTATCTCGGTTAGTAAAAAAGCTACGACTTTGGGAATAGTCTCGTTGGATTCAGAACGTCGAAACTAAGACAAAACCGTTGGATTTTTAAAGCTAGTACTTATAGAAGCCGAGATATAGACTTCCAAATTTTTGGTTTTTGGTGCACATATATGGAAACCAAAAGTTTGTATCTCGGTTAGTAAAAGAGCTACGACTTTGGGAATAGTCTCGTTGGATTCAGAACGTCGAAACTGAGACAAAACCGTTGGATTTTTAAAGCAAGTACTTATAGAAGCCGAGATACAGACTTCTAACCTTTGGGTTTTTGGTGCACATATATGGAAACCAAAAATTTGTATCTCGGTTAGTAAAAAAGCTACGACTTTGGGAATAGTCTCGTTGGATTCAGAACGTCGAAACTAAGACAAAACCGTTGGATTTTTAAAGCTAGTACTTATAGAAGCCGAGATATAGACTTCCAAACTTTTGGTTTTTGGTGCACATATATGGAAACCAAAAGTTTGTATCTCGGTTAGTAAAATAGCTACGACTTTGGGAATAGTCTCGTTGGATTCAGAACGTCGAAACTAAGACAAAACCGTTGGATTTTTAAAGCAAGTACTTATAGAAGCCGAGATACAGACTTCTAACCTTTGGGTTTTTGGTGCACATATATGGAAACCAAAAATTTGTATCTCGGTTAGTAAAAGAGCTACGACTTTGGGAATAGTCTCGTTGGATTCAGAACGTCGAAACTAAGACAAAACCGTTGGATTTTTAAAGCAAGTACTTATAGAAGCCGAGATACAGACTTCTAACCTTTGGGTTTTTGGTGCACATATATGGAAACCAAAAGTTTGTATCTCGGTTAGTAAAATAGCTACGACTTTGGGAATAGTCTCGTTGGATTCAAACGTCAAAACTAAGACAAATTTGTTGGATTTTTAAAGCTAGTACTTATAGAAGCCGAGATACAGACTTCCAACCTTTGGGTTTTTGGTGCACATATATGGAAACCAAAAATTTGTATCTCGGTTAGTAAAAGAGCTACGACTTTGGGAATAGTCTCGTTGGATTCAGAACGTCGAAACTAAGACAAAACCGTTAGATTTTTAAAGCTAGTACTTACAGAAGCCGAGATATAGACTTCCAAACTTTTGGTTTTTGGTGCACATATATGGAAACCAAAAATTTGTATCTCGGTTAGTAAAATAGCTACGACTTTGGAAATAGTCTCGTTGGATTCAGAACGTCGAAACTAAGACAAAACCGTTGGATTTTTAAAGCTAGTACTTATAGAAGCCGAGATATAGACTTCCAACCTTTGGGTTTTTGGTGCACATATATGGAAACCAAAAGTTTGTATCTCGGTTAGTAAAAGAGCTACGACTTTGGGAATAGTCTCGTTGGATTCAGAACGTCGAAACTAAGACAAAACCGTTGGATTTTTAAAGCTAGTACTTATAGAAGCCGAGATACAGACTTCCAACCTTTGGGTTTTTGGTGCACATATATGGAAACCAAAAGTTTGTATCTCGGTTAGTAAAAGAGCTACGACTTTGGGAATAGTCTCGTTGGATTCAGAACGTCAAAACTAAGACAAAACCGTTGGATTTTTAAAGCTAGTACTTATAGAAGCCGAGATATAGACTTCCAAACTTTTGGTTTTTGGTGCACATATATGGAAACCAAAAATTTGTATCGCGGTTAGTAAAAGAGCTACGACTTTGGGAATAGTCTCGTTGGATTCAAACGTCAAAACTAAGACAAAACCGTTGGATTTTTAAAGCTAGTACTTATAGAAGCCGAGATACAGACTTCCAACCTTTGGGTTTTTGGTGCACATATATGGAAACCAAAAATTTGTATCGCGGTTAGTAAAAGAGCTACGACTTTGGGAATAGTCTCGTTGGATTCAGAACGTCAAAACTAAGACAAAACCGTTGGATTTTTAAAGCTAGTACTTATAGAAGCCGAGATATAGACTTCCAAACTTTTGGTTTTTGGTGCACATATATGGAAACCAAAAATTTGTATCTCGGTTAGTAAAATAGCTACGACTTTGGAAATAGTCTCGTTGGATTCAGAACGTCGAAACTAAGACAAAACCGTTGGATTTTTAAAGCTAGTACTTATAGAAGCCGAGATATAGACTTCCAAACTTTTGGTTTTTGGTGCACATATATGGAAACCAAAAGTTTGTATCTCGGTTAGTAAAAGAGCTACGACTTTGGGAATAGTCTCGTTGGATTCAGAACGTCAAAACTAAGACAAAACCGTTGGATTTTTAAAGCTAGTACTTATAGAAGCCGAGATACAGACTTCCAACCTTAGGGTTTTTGGTGCACATATATGGAAACCAAAAGTTTGTATCTCGGTTAGTAAAAAAGCTACGACTTTGGGAATAGTCTCGTTGGATTCAGAACGTCAAAACTAAGACAAAACCGTTGGATTTTTAAAGCTAGTACTTATAGAAGCCGAGATACAGACTTCCAACCTTAGGGTTTTTGGTGCACATATATGGAAACCAAAAATTTGTATCTCGGTTAGTAAAAGAGCTACGACTTTGGGAATAGTCTCGTTGGATTCAGAACGTCGAAACTAAGACAAAACCGTTGGATTTTTAAAGCTAGTACTTATAGAAGCCGAGATATAGACTTCCAAACTTTTGGTTTTTGGTGCACATATATGGAAACCAAAAGTTTGTATCTCGGTTAGTAAAAGAGCTACGACTTTGGGAATAGTCCCGTTGGATTCAGAACGTCGAAACTAAGACAAAACCGTTGGATTTTTAAAGCTAGTACTTATAGAAGCCGAGATATAGACTTCCAAACTTTTGGTTTCTGGTGCACATATATGGAAACCAAAAGTTTGTATCTCGGTTAGTAAAAGAGCTACGACTTTGGGAATAGTCTCGTTGGATTCAAAACGTCGAAACTAAGATAAAACCGTTGGATTTTTAAAGCTAGTACTTATAGAAGCCGAGATATAGACTTCCAAACTTTTGGTTTTTGGTGCACATATATGGAAACCAAAAGTTTGTATCTCGGTTAGTAAAAGAGCTACGACTTTGGAAATAGTCTCGTTGGATTCAAACGTCGAAACTAAGACAAATTCGTTGGATTTTTAAATCTAGTACTTATAGAAGCCGAGATACAGACTTCCAAACTTTGGGTTTTTGGTGCACATATATGGAAACCAAAAATTTGTATCTCGGTTAGTAAAAGAGCTACGACTTTGGGAATAGTCTCGTTGGATTCAGAACGTCGAAACTAAGACAAAACCGTTAGATTTTTAAAGCTAGTACTTATAGAAGCCGAGATATAGACTTCCAAACTTTTGGTTTTTGGTGCACATATATGGAAACCAAAAATTTGTATCTCGGTTAGTAAAATAGCTACGACTTTGGAAATAGTCTCGTTGGATTCAGAACGTCGAAACTAAGACAAAACCGTTGGATTTTTAAAGCTAGTACTTATAGAAGCCGAGATATAGACTTCCAACCTTTGGGTTTTTGGTGCACATATATGGAAACCAAAAGTTTGTATCTCGGTTAGTAAAAGAGCTACGACTTTGGGAATAGTCTCGTTGGATTCAGAACGTCAAAACTAAGACAAAACCGTTGGATTTTTAAAGCTAGTACTTATAGAAGCCGAGATACAGACTTCCAACCTTAGGGTTTTTGGTGCACATATATGGAAACCAAAAATTTGTATCTCGGTTAGTAAAAGAGCTACGACTTTGGGAATAGTCTCGTTGGACTCAGAACAACAAAACTAAGACAAAACCGTTGGATTTTTAAAGCTAGTACTTATAGAAGCCGAGATACAGACTTCCAAACTTTTGGTTTTTGGTGCACATATATGGAAACCAAAAGTTTGTATCTCGGTTAGTAAAAGAGCTACGACTTTGGGAATAGTCTCGTTGGATTTAAAACAACGAAACTAAGACAAAACCGTTGGATCTTTAAAGCTAGTACTTATAGAAGCCGAGATATAGACTTCCAAACTTTTGGTTTCTGGTGCACATATTTGGAAACCAAAAGTTTGTATCTCGGTTAGTAAAAGAGCTACGACTTTGGGAATAGTCTCGTTGGATTCAAACGTCAAAACTAAGACAAAACCGTTGGATTTTTAAAGCTAGTACTTATAGAAGCCGAGATACAGACTTCCAACCTTAGGGTTTTTGGTGCACATATATGGAAACCAAAAATTTGTATCTCGGTTAGTAAAAGAGCTACGACTTTGGGAATAGTCTCGTTGGATTCAGAACGTCGAAACTAAGACAAAACCGTTGGATTTTTAAAGCTAGTACTTATAGAAGCCGAGATATAGACTTCCAAACTTTTGGTTTCTGGTGCACATATATGGAAACCAAAAGTTTGTATCTCGGTTAGTAAAAGAGCTACGACTTTGGGAATAGTCTCGTTGGATTCAAAACAACGAAACTAAGACAAAAATGTTGGATTTTTAAAGCTAGTACTTATAGAAGCCGAGATACAGACTTCCAAACTTTGGGTTTTTGGTGCACATATATGGAAACCAAAAATTTGTATCTCGGTTAGTAAAAGAGCTACGACTTTGGGAATAGTCTCGTTGGACTCAGAACAACAAAACTAAGACAAAACCGTTGGATTTTTAAAGCTAGTACTTATAGAAGCCGAGATACAGACTTCCAAACTTTTGGTTTTTGGTGCACATATATGGAAACCAAAAGTTTGTATCTCGGTTAGTAAAAGAGCTACGACTTTGGGAATAGTCTCGTTGGATTCAGAACGTCGAAACTAAGACAAAACCGTTGGATTTTTAAAGCTAGTACTTATAGAAGCCGAGATATAGACTTCCAAACTTTTGGTTTCTGGTGCACATATTTGGAAACCAAAAGTTTGTATCTCGGTTAGTAAAAGAGCTACGACTTTGGCAATAGTCTCGTTGGATTCAAAACGTCGAAACTAAGACAAAACCGTTAGATTTTTAAAGCTAGTACTTATAGAAGCCGAGATATAGACTTCCAAACTTTTGGTTTTTGGTGCACATATATGGAAACCAAAAGTTTGTATCTCGGTTAGTAAAAGAGCTACGACTTTGGGAATAGTCTTGTTGGATTCAGAACGTCGAAACTAAGACAAAACCGTTGGATTTTTAAAGCTAGTACTTATAGAAGCCGAGATATAGACTTCCAAACTTTTGGTTTTTGGTGCACATATATGGAAACCAAAAGTTTGTATCTCGGTTAGTAAAAGAGCTACGACTTTGGGAATAGTCTCGTTGGATTCAAACGTCGAAACTAAGACAAATTCGTTGGATTTTTAAAGCTAGTACTTATAGAAGCCGAGATATAGACTTCCAAACTTTTGGTTTCTGGTGCACATATATGGAAACCAAAAGTTTGTATCTCGGTTAGTAAAAGAGCTACGACTTTGGGAATAGTCTCGTTGGATTCAAAACAACGAAACTAAGACAAAAATGTTGGATTTTTAAAGCTAGTACTTATAGAAGCCGAGATACAGACTTCCAAATTTTGGGTTTTTGGTGCACATATATGGAAACCAAAAATTTGTATCTCGGTTAGTAAAAGAGCTACGACTTTGGGAATAGTCTCGTTGGACTCAGAACAACAAAACTAAGACAAAACCGTTGGATTTTTTAAGCTAGTACTTATAGAAGCCGAGATACAGACTTCCAAACTTTTGGTTTTTGGTGCACATATATGGAAACCAAAAGTTTGTATCTCGGTTAGTAAAAGAGCTACGACTTTGGCAATAGTCTCGTTGGATTCAAAACGTCGAAACTAAGACAAAACCGTTGGATTTTTAAAGCTAGTACTTATAGAAGCCGAGATATAGACTTCCAAACTTTTGGTTTTTGGTGCACATATATGGAAACCAAAAGTTTGTATCTCGGTTAGTAAAAGAGCTACGACTTTGGGAATAGTCTCGTTGGATTCAGAACGTCGAAACTAAGACAAAACCGTTGGATTTTTAAAGCTAGTACTTATAGAAGCCGAGATATAGACTTCCAAACTTTTGGTTTTTGGTGCACATATATGGAAACCAAAAGTTTGTATCTCGGTTAGTAAAAGAGCTACGACTTTGGGAATAGTCTCGTTGGATTCAGAACGTCGAAACTAAGACAAAACCGTTGGATTTTTAAAGCTAGTACTTATAGAAGCCGAGATATAGACTTCCAAACTTTTGGTTTTTGGTGCACATATATGGAAACCAAAAGTTTGTATCTCGGTTAGTAAAAGAGCTACGACTTTGGGAATAGTCTCGTTGGATTCAGAACGTCGAAACTAAGACAAAACCGTTGAATTTTTAAAGCAAGTACTTATAGAAGCCGAGATACAGACTTCTAACCTTTGGGTTTTTGGTGCACATATATGGAAACCAAAAATTTGTATCTCGGTTAGTAAAAAAGCTACGACTTTGGGAATAGTCTCGTTGGATTCAGAACGTCGAAACTAAGACAAAACCGTTGGATTTTTAAAGCTAGTACTTATAGAAGCCGAGATATAGACTTCCAAACTTTTGGTTTTTGGTGCACATATATGGAAACCAAAAGTTTGTATCTCGGTTAGTAAAATAGCTACGACTTTGGGAATAGTCTCGTTGGATTCAAACGTCAAAACTAAGACAAATTCGTTGGATTTTTTAAGCTAGTACTTATAGAAGCCGAGATACAGACTTCCAACCTTTGGGTTTTTGGTGCACATATATGGAAACCAAAAGTTTGTATCTCGGTTAGTAAAAGAGCTACGACTTTGGGAATAGTCTCGTTGGATTTAGAACGTCGAAACTAAGACAAAACCGTTGGATTTTTAAAGCTAGTACTTATAGAAGCCGAGATACAGACTTCCAACCTTAGGGTTTTTGGTGCACATATATGGAAACCAAAAATTTGTATCTCGGTTAGTAAAAGAGCTACGACTTTGGGAATAGTCTCGTTGGATTCAGAACGTCGAAACTAAGACAAAACCGTTGGATTTTTAAAGCTAGTACTTATAGAAGCCGAGATATAGACTTCCAAACTTTTGGTTTTTGGTGCACATATATGGAAACCAAAAGTTTGTATCTCGGTTAGTAAAAGAGCTACGACTTTGGGAATAGTCTCGTTGGATTCAGAACGTCGAAACTAAGACAAAACCGTTGGATTTTTAAAGCTAGTACTTATAGAAGCCGAGATATAGACTTCCAAACTTTTGGTTTCTGGTGCACATATATGGAAACCAAAAGTTTGTATCTCGGTTAGTAAAAGAGCTACGACTTTGGCAATAGTCTCGTTGGATTCAAAACGTCGAAACAAAGACAAAACCGTTGGATTTTTAAAGCTAGTACTTATAGAAGCCGAGATATAGACTTCCAAACTTTTGGTTTTTGGTGCACATATATGGAAACCAAAAGTTTGTATCTCGGTTAGTAAAAGAGCTACGACTTTGGGAATAGTCTCGTTGGATTCAGAACGTCGAAACTAAGACAAAACCGTTGGATTTTTAAAGCTAGTACTTATAGAAGCCGAGATACAGACTTCCAACCTTTGGGTTTTTGGTGCACATATATGGAAACCAAAAGTTTGTATCTCGGTTAGTAAAAGAGCTACGACTTTGGGAATAGTCTCGTTGGATTCAAAACAACGAAACTAAGACAAAAATGTTGTATTTTTAAAGCTAGTACTTATAGAAGCCGAGATACAGACTTCCAAACTTTGGGTTTTTGGTGCACATATATGGAAACCAAAAATTTGTATCTCGGTTAGTAAAAGAGCTACGACTTTGGGAATAGTCTCGTTGGACTCAGAACAACAAAACTAAGACAAAACCGTTGGATTTTTAAAGCTAGTACTTATAGAAGCCGAGATACAGACTTCCAACCTTTGGGTTTTTGGTGCACATATATGGAAACCAAAAATTTGTATCTCGGTTAGTAAAATAGCTACGACTTTGGAAATAGTCTCGTTGGATTCAGAACGTCGAAACTAAGACAAAACCGTTGGATTTTTAAAGCTAGTACTTATAGAAGCCGAGATATAGACTTCCAAACTTTTGGTTTTTGGTGCACATATATGGAAACCAAAAGTTTGTATCTCGGTTAGTAAAAGAGCTACGACTTTGGGAATAGTCTCGTTGGATTCAGAACGTCGAAACTAAGACAAAACCGTTGAATTTTTAAAGCAAGTACTTATAGAAGCCGAGATACAGACCTCCAACCTTTGGGTTTTTGGTGCACATATATGGAAACCAAAAATTTGTATTTCGGTTAGTAAAAAAGCTACGACTTTGGGAATAGTCTCGTTGGATTCAGAACGTCAAAACTAAGACAAAACCGTTGGATTTTTAAAGCTAGTACTTATAGAAGCCGAGATACAGACTTCCAACCTTTGGGTTTTTGGTGCACATATATGGAAACCAAAAATTTGTATCTCGGTTAGTAAAAGAGCTACGACTTTGGGAATAGTCTCGTTGGATTCAAAACGTCGAAACTAAGATAAAACCGTTGGATTTTTAAAGCTAGTACTTATAGAAGCCGAGATATAGACTTCCAAACTTTTGGTTTTTGGTGCACATATATGGAAACCAAAAGTTTGTATCTCGGTTAGTAAAAGAGCTACGACTTTGGGAATAGTCTCGTTGGATTCAAAACGTCGAAACTAAGATAAAACCGTTGGATTTTTAAAGCTAGTACTTATAGAAGCCGAGATATAGACTTCCAAACTTTTGGTTTTTGGTGCACATATATGGAAACCAAAAGTTTGTATCTCGGTTAGTAAAAGAGCTACGACTTTGGAAATAGTCTCGTTGGTCAAACGTCGAAACTAAGACAAATTCGTTGGATTTTTAAAGCTAGTACTTATAGAAGCCGAGATATAGACTTCCAAACTTTTGGTTTCTGGTGCACATATATGGAAACCAAAAGTTTGTATCTCGGTTAGTAAAAGAGCTACGACTTTGGGAATAGTCTCGTTGGATTCAAAACAACGAAACTAAGACAAAAATGTTGTATTTTTAAAGCTAGTACTTATAGAAGCCGAGATACAGACTTCCAAACTTTGGGTTTTTGGTGCACATATATGGAAACCAAAAATTTGTATCTCGGTTAGTAAAAGAGCTACGACTTTGGGAATAGTCTCGTTGGACTCAGAACAACAAAACTAAGACAAAACCGTTGGATTTTTAAAGCTAGTACTTATAGAAGCCGAGATACAGACTTCCAACCTTTGGGTTTTTGGTGCACATATATGGAAACCAAAAATTTGTATCTCGGTTAGTAAAATAGCTACGACTTTGGAAATAGTCTCGTTGGATTCAGAACGTCGAAACTAAGACAAAACCGTTGGATTTTTAAAGCTAGTACTTATAGAAGCCGAGATATAGACTTCCAAACTTTTGGTTTTTGGTGCACATATATGGAAACCAAAAGTTTGTATCTCGGTTAGTAAAAGAGCTACGACTTTGGGAATAGTCTCGTTGGATTCAGAACGTCGAAACTAAGACAAAACCGTTGGATTTTTAAAGCTAGTACTTATAGAAGCCGAGATACAGACTTCCAACCTTTGGGTTTTTGGTGCACATATATGGAAACCAAAAATTTGTATCTCGGTTAGTAAAAGAGCTACGACTTTGGGAATAGTCTCGTTGGATTCAAAACGTCGAAACTAAGATAAAACCGTTGGATTTTTAAAGCTAGTACTTATAGAAGCCGAGATATAGACTTCCAAACTTTTGGTTTTTGGTGCACATATATGGAAACCAAAAGTTTGTATCTCGGTTAGTAAAAGAGCTACGACTTTGGGAATAGTCTCGTTGGATTCAAAACGTCGAAACTAAGATAAAACCGTTGGATTTTTAAAGCTAGTACTTATAGAAGCCGAGATATAGACTTCCAAACTTTTGGTTTTTGGTGCACATATATGGAAACCAAAAGTTTGTATCTCGGTTAGTAAAAGAGCTACGACTTTGGGAATAGTCTCGTTGGATTCAAACGTCGAAACTAAGACAAATTCGTTGGATTTTTAAAGCTAGTACTTATAGAAGCCGAGATATACACTTCCAAACTTTTGGTTTCTGGTGCACATATATGGAAACCAAAAGTTTGTATCTCGGTTAGTAAAAGAGCTACGACTTTGGGAATAGTCTCGTTGTATTCAAAACAACGAAACTAAGACAAAAATGTTGGATTTTTAAAGCTAGTACTTATAGAAGCCGAGATACAGACTTCCAAACTTTGGGTTTTTGGTGCACATATATGGAAACCAAAAATTTGTATCTCGGTTAGTAAAAGAGCTACGACTTTGGGAATAGTCTCGTTGGACTCAGAACAACAAAACTAAGACAAAACCGTTGGATTTTTTAAGCTAGTACTTATAGAAGCCGAGATACAGACTTCCAAACTTTTGGTTTTTGGTGCACATATATGGAAACCAAAAGTTTGTATCTCGGTTAGTAAAAGAGCTACGACTTTGGGAATAGTCTCGTTGGATTAAAAACAACGAAACTAAGACAAAACCGTTGGATTTTTAAAGCTAGTACTTATAGAAGCCGAGATACAGACTTCCAACCTTTGGGTTTTTGGTGCACATATATGGAAACCAAAAATTTGTATCTCGGTTAGTAAAAGAGCTACGACTTTGGGAATAGTCTCGTTGGATTCAGAACGTCGAAACTAAGACAAAACCGTTGGATTTTTAAAGCTAGTACTTATAGAAGCCGAGATATAGACTTCCAAACTTTTGGTTTCTGGTGCACATATATGGAAACCAAAAGTTTGTATCTCGGTTAGTAAAAGAGCTACGACTTTGGCAATAGTCTCGTTGGATTCAAAACGTCGAAACTAAGACAAAACCGTTGGATTTTTAAAGCTAGTACTTATAGAAGCCGAGATATAGACTTCCAAACTCTTGGTTTTTGGTGCACATATATGGAAACCAAAAGTTTGTATCTCGGTTAGTAAAAGAGCTACGACTTTGGGAATAGTCTCGTTGGATTCAGAACGTCGAAACTAAGACAAAACCGTTGGATTTTTAAAGCTAGTACTTATAGAAGCCGAGATATAGACTTCCAAACTTTTGGTTTTTGGTGCACATATATGGAAACCAAAAGTTTGTATCTCGGTTAGTAAAATAGCTACGACTTTGGGAATAGTCTCGTTGGATTCAAACGTCAAAACTAAGACAAATTCGTTGGATTTTTTAAGCTAGTACTTATAGAAGCCGAGATACAGACTTCCAACCTTTGGGTTTTTGGTGCACATATATGGAAACCAAAAGTTTGTATCTCGGTTAGTAAAAGAGCTACGACTTTGGGAATAGTCTCGTTGGATTTAGAACGTCGAAACTAAGACAAAACCGTTGGATTTTTAAAGCTAGTACTTATAGAAGCCGAGATACAGACTTCCAACCTTAGGGTTTTTGGTGCACATATATGGAAACCAAAAATTTGTATCTCGGTTAGTAAAAGAGCTACGACTTTGGGAATAGTCTCGTTGGATTCAGAACGTCGAAACTAAGACAAAACCGTTGGATTTTTAAAGCTAGTACTTATAGAAGCCGAGATATAGACTTCCAAACTTTTGGTTTTTGGTGCACATATATGGAAACCAAAAGTTTGTATCTCGGTTAGTAAAAGAGCTACGACTTTGGGAATAGTCTCGTTGGATTCAGAACGTCGAAACTAAGACAAAACCGTTGGATTTTTAAAGCTAGTACTTATAGAAGCCGAGATATAGACTTCCAAACTTTTGGTTTCTGGTGCACATATATGGAAACCAAAAGTTTGTATCTCGGTTAGTAAAAGAGCTACGACTTTGGCAATAGTCTCGTTGGATTCAAAACGTCGAAACTAAGACAAAACCGTTGGATTTTTAAAGCTAGTACTTATAGAAGCCGAGATATAGACTTCCAAACTTTTGGTTTTTGGTGCACATATATGGAAACCAAAAGTTTGTATCTCGGTTAGTAAAAGAGCTACGACTTTGGGAATAGTCTCGTTGGATTCAGAACGTCGAAACTAAGACAAAACCGTTGGATTTTTAAAGCTAGTACTTATAGAAGCCGAGATATAGACTTCCAAACTTTTGGTTTTTGGTGCACATATATGGAAACCAAAAGTTTGTATCTCGGTTAGTAAAATAGCTACGACTTTGGGAATAGTCTCGTTGGATTCAAACGTCAAAACTAAGACAAATTCGTTGGATTTTTTAAGGTAGTACTTATAGAAGCCGAGATACAGACTTCCAACCTTTGGGTTTTTGGTGCACATATATGGAAACCAAAAGTTTGTATCTCGGTTAGTAAAAGAGCTACGACTTTGGGAATAGTCTCGTTGGATTTAAAACGTCGAAACTAAGACAAAACCGTTGGATTTTTAAAGCTAGTACTTATAGAAGCCGAGATATAGACTTCCAAACTTTTGGTTTTTGGTGCACATATATGGAAACCAAAAGTTTGTATCTCGGTTAGTAAAAGAGCTACGACTTTGGGAATAGTCTCGTTGGATTCAGAACGTCGAAACTAAGACAAAACCGTTGGATTTTTAAAGCTAGTACTTATAGAAGCCGAGATATAGACTTCCAAACTTTTGGTTTCTGGTGCACATATATGGAAACCAAAAGTTTGTATCTCGGTTAGTAAAAGAGCTACGACTTTGGCAATAGTCTCGTTGGATTCAAAACGTCGAAACAAAGACAAAACCGTTGGATTTTTAAAGCTAGTACTTATAGAAGCCGAGATATAGACTTCCAAACTTTTGGTTTTTGGTGCACATATATGGAAACCAAAAGTTTGTATCTCGGTTAGTAAAAGAGCTACGACTTTGGGAATAGTCTCGTTGGATTCAGAACGTCGAAACTAAGACAAAACCGTTGGATTTTTAAAGCTAGTACTTATAGAAGCCGAGATACAGACTTCCAACCTTTGGGTTTTTGGTGCACATATATGGAAACCAAAAGTTTTTATCTCGGTTAGTAAAAGAGCTACGACTTTGGGAATAGTCTCGTTGGATTCAAAACAACGAAACTAAGACAAAAATGTTGTATTTTTAAAGCTAGTACTTATAGAAGCCGAGATACAGACTTCCAAACTTTGGGTTTTTGGTGCACATATATGGAAACCAAAAATTTGTATCTCGGTTAGTAAAAGAGCTACGACTTTGGGAATAGTCTCGTTGGACTCAGAACAACAAAACTAAGACAAAACCGTTGGATTTTTAAAGCTAGTACTTATAGAAGCCGAGATACAGACTTCCAACCTTTGGGTTTTTGGTGCACATATATGGAAACCAAAAATTTGTATCTCGGTTAGTAAAATAGCTACGACTTTGGAAATAGTCTCGTTGGATTCAGAACGTCGAAACTAAGACAAAACCGTTGGATTTTTAAAGCTAGTACTTATAGAAGCCGAGATATAGACTTCCAAACTTTTGGTTTTTGGTGCACATATATGGAAACCAAAAGTTTGTATCTCGGTTAGTAAAAGAGCTACGACTTTGGGAATAGTCTCGTTGGATTCAGAACGTCGAAACTAAGACAAAACCGTTGAATTTTTAAAGCAAGTACTTATAGAAGCCGAGATACAGACTTCCAACCTTTGGGTTTTTGGTGCACATATATGGAAACCAAAAATTTGTATCTCGGTTAGTAAAAAAGCTACGACTTTGGGAATAGTCTCGTTGGATTCAGAACGTCAAAACTAAGACAAAACCGTTGGATTTTTAAAGCTAGTACTTATAGAAGCCGAGATACAGACTTCCAACCTTTGGGTTTTTGGTGCACATATATGGAAACCAAAAATTTGTATCTCGGTTAGTAAAAGAGCTACGACTTTGGGAATAGTCTCGTTGGATTCAAAACGTCGAAACTAAGATAAAACCGTTGGATTTTTAAAGCTAGTACTTATAGAAGCCGAGATATAGACTTCCAAACTTTTGGTTTTTGGTGCACATATATGGAAACCAAAAGTTTGTATCTCGGTTAGTAAAAGAGCTACGACTTTGGGAATAGTCTCGTTGGATTCAAAACGTCGAAACTAAGATAAAACCGTTGGATTTTTAAAGCTAGTACTTATAGAAGCCGAGATATAGACTTCCAAACTTTTGGTTTTTGGTGCACATATATGGAAACCAAAAGTTTGTATCTCGGTTAGTAAAAGAGCTACGACTTTGGGAATAGTCTCGTTGGATTCAAACGTCGAAACTAAGACAAATTCGTTGGATTTTTAAAGCTAGTACTTATAGAAGCCGAGATATAGACTTCCAAACTTTTGGTTTCTGGTGCACATATATGGAAACCAAAAGTTTGTATCTCGGTTAGTAAAAGAGCTACGACTTTGGGAGTAGTCTCGTTGTATTCAAAACAACGAAACTAAGACAAAAATGTTGGATTTTTAAAGCTAGTACTTATAGAAGCCGAGATACAGACTTCCAAACTTTGGGTTTTTGGTGCACATATATGGAAACCAAAAATTTGTATCTCGGTTAGTAAAAGAGCTACGACTTTGGGAATAGTCTCGTTGGACTCAGAACAACAAAACTAAGACAAAACCGTTGGATTTTTTAAGCTAGTACTTATAGAAGCCGAGATACAGACTTCCAAACTTTTGGTTTTTGGTGCACATATATGGAAACCAAAAGTTTGTATCTCGGTTAGTAAAAGAGCTACGACTTTGGGAATAGTCTCGTTGGATTAAAAACAACGAAACTAAGACAAAACCGTTGGATTTTTAAAGCTACTACTTATAGAAGCCGAGATACAGACTTCCAACCTTTGGGTTTTTGGTGCACAAATATGGAAACCAAAAGTTTGTATCTCGGTTAGTAAAAGAGCTACGACCTTGGGAATAGTCTCGTTGGATTCAGAACGTCGAAACTAAGACAAAACCGTTGGATTTTTAAAGCTAGTACTTATAGAAGCCGAGATATAGGCTTCCAAACTTTTGGTTTCTGGTGCACATATATGGAAACCAAAAGTTTGTATCTCGGTTAGTAAAAGAGCTACGACTTTGGCAATAGTCTCGTTGGATTCAAAACGTCGAAACTAAGACAAAACCGTTGGATTTTTAAAGCTAGTACTTATAGAAGCCGAGATATAGACTTCCAAACTTTTGGTTTTTGGTGCACATATATGGAAACCAAAAGTTTGTATCTCGGTTAGTAAAAGAGCTACGACTTTGGGAATAGTCTCGTTGGATTCAGAACATCGAAACTAAGACAAAACCGTTGGATTTTTAAAGCTAGTACTTATAGAAGCCGAGATACAGACTTCCAACCTTTGGGTTTTTGGTGCACAAATATGGAAACCAAAAATTTGTATCTCGGTTAGTAAAAGAGCTACGACTTTGGGAATAGTCTCGTTGGATTCAGAACGTCGAAACTAAGACAAAACCGTTGGATTTTTAAAGCTAGTACTTATAGAAGCCGAGATATAGACTTCCAAACTTTTGGTTTCTGGTGCACATATATGGAAACCAAAAGTTTGTATCTCGGTTAGTAAAAGAGCTACGACTTTGGCAATAGTCTCGTTGGATTCAAAACGTCGAAACTAAGACAAAACCGTTGGATTTTTAAAGCTAGTACTTATAGAAGCCGAGATATAGACTTCCAAACTTTTGGTTTTTGGTGCACATATATGGAAACCAAAAGTTTGTATCTCGGTTAGTAAAAGAGCTACGACTTTGGGAATAGTCTCGTTGGATTCAGAACGTCGAAACTAAGACAAAACCGTTGGATTTTTAAAGCTAGTACTTATAGAAGCCGAGATATAGACTTCCAAACTTTTGGTTTTTGGTGCACATATATGGAAACCAAAAGTTTGTATCTCGGTTAGTAAAATAGCTACGACTTTGGGAATAGTCTCGTTGGATTCAAACGTCAAAACTAAGACAAATTCGTTGGATTTTTAAAGCTAGTACTTATAGAAGCCGAGATACAGACTTCCAACCTTTGGGTTTTTGGTGCACATATATGGAAACCAAAAATTTGTATCTCGGTTAGTAAAAGAGCTACGACTTTGGAAATAGTCTCGTTGGATTCAGAACGTCGAAACTAAGACAAAACCGTTGGATTTTTAAAGCTAGTACTTATAGAAGCCGAGATACAGACTTCCAAACTTTGGGTTTTTGGTGCACATATATGGAAACCAAAAATTTGTATCTCGGTTAGTAAAAGAGCTACGACTTTGGGAATAGTCTCGTTGGACTCAGAACAACAAAACTAAGACAAAACCGTTGGATTTTTAAAGCTAGTACTTATAGAAGCCGAGATACAGACTTCCAACCTTTGGGTTTTTGGTGCACATATATGGAAACCAAAAATTTGTATCTCGGTTAGTAAAATAGCTACGACTTTGGAAATAGTCTCGTTGGATTCAGAACGTCGAAACTAAGACAAAACCGTTGGATTTTTAAAGCTAGTACTTATAGAAGCCGAGATATAGACTTCCAAACTTTTGGTTTTTGGTGCACATATATGGAAACCAAAAGTTTGTATCTCGGTTAGTAAAAGAGCTACGACTTTGGGAATAGTCTCGTTGGATTCAGAACGTCGAAACTAAGACAAAACCGTTGAATTTTTAAAGCAAGTACTTATAGAAGCCGAGATACAGACTTCCAACCTTTGGGTTTTTGGTGCACATATATGGAAACCAAAAATTTGTATCTCGGTTAGTAAAAAAGCTACGACTTTGGGAATAGTCTCGTTGGATTCAGAACGTCAAAACTAAGACAAAACCGTTGGATTTTTAAAGCTAGTACTTATAGAAGCCGAGATACAGACTTCCAACCTTTGGGTTTTTGGTGCACATATATGGAAACCAAAAATTTGTATCTCGGTTAGTAAAAGAGCTACGACTTTGGGAATAGTCTCGTTGGATTCAAAACGTCGAAACTAAGATAAAACCGTTGGATTTTTAAAGCTAGTACTTATAGAAGCCGAGATATAGACTTCCAAACTTTTGGTTTTTGGTGCACATATATGGAAACCAAAAGTTTGTATCTCGGTTAGTAAAAGAGCTACGACTTTGGGAATAGTCTCGTTGGATTCAAACGTCGAAACTAAGACAAATTCGTTGGATTTTTAAAGCTAGTACTTATAGAAGCCGAGATATAGACTTCCAAACTTTTGGTTTCTGGTGCACATATATGGAAACCAAAAGTTTGTATCTCGGTTAGTAAAAGAGCTACGACTTTGGGAATAGTCTCGTTGGATTCAAAACAACGAAACTAAGACAAAAATGTTGGATTTTTAAAGCTAGTACTTATAGAAGCCGAGATACAGACTTCCAAACTTTGGGTTTTTGGTGCACATATATGGAAACCAAAAATTTGTATCTCGGTTAGTAAAAGAGCTACGACTTTGGGAATAGTCTCGTTGGACTCAGAACAACAAAACTAAGACAAAACCGTTGGATTTTTTAAGCTAGTACTTATAGAAGCCGAGATACAGACTTCCAAACTTTTGGTTTTTGGTGCACATATATGGAAACCAAAAGTTTGTATCTCGGTTAGTAAAAGAGCTACGACTTTGGGAATAGTCTCGTTGGATTAAAAACAACGAAACTAAGACAAAACCGTTGGATTTTTAAAGCTAGTACTTATAGAAGCCGAGATACAGACTTCCAACCTTTGGGTTTTTGGTGCACAAATATGGAAACCAAAAATTTGTATCTCGGTTAGTAAAAGAGCTACGACTTTGGGAATAGTCTCGTTGGATTCAGAACGTCGAAACTAAGACAAAACCGTTGGATTTTTAAAGCTAGTACTTATAGAAGCCGAGATATAGACTTCCAAACTTTTGGTTTTTGGTGCACATATATGGAAACCAAAAGTTTGTATCTCGGTTAGTAAAAGAGCTACGACTTTGGGAATAGTCTCGTTGGATTCAGAACGTCGAAACTAAGACAAAACCGTTGGATTTTTAAAGCTAGTACTTATAGAAGCCGAGATATAGACTTCCAAACTTTTGGTTTTTGGTGCACATATATGGAAACCAAAAGTTTGTATCTCGGTTAGTAAAAGAGCTACGACTTTGGGAATAGTCTCGTTGGATTCAGAACGTCGAAACTAAGACAAAACCGTTGGATTTTTAAAGCTAGTACTTATAGAAGCCGAGATATAGACTTCCAAACTTTTGGTTTCTGGTGCACATATATGGAAACCAAAAGTTTGTATCTCGGTTAGTAAAAGAGCTACGACTTTGGCAATAGTCTCGTTGGATTCAAAACGTCGAAACTAAGACAAAACCGTTGGATTTTTAAAGCTAGTACTTATAGAAGCCGAGATATAGACTTCCAAACTTTTGGTTTTTGGTGCACATATATGGAAACCAAAAGTTTGTATCTCGGTTAGTAAAAGAGCTACGACTTTGGGAATAGTCTCGTTGGATTCAGAACGTCGAAACTAAGACAAAACCGTTGGATTTTTAAAGCTAGTACTTATAGAAGCCGAGATATAGACTTCCAAACTTTTGGTTTTTGGTGCACATATATGGAAACCAAAAGTTTGTATCTCGGTTAGTAAAATAGCTACGACTTTGGGAATAGTCTCGTTGGATTCAAACGTCAAAACTAAGACAAATTCGTTGGATTTTTAAAGCTAGTACTTATAGAAGCCGAGATACAGACTTCCAACCTTTGGGTTTTTGGTGCACATATATGGAAACCAAAAATTTGTATCTCGGTTAGTAAAAGAGCTACGACTTTGGGAATAGTCTCGTTGGATTCAGAACGTCGAAACTAAGACAAAACCGTTGGATTTTTAAAGCTAGTACTTATAGAAGCCGAGATATAGACTTCCAAACTTTTGGTTTTTGGTGCACATATATGGAAACCAAAAATTTGTATCTCGGTTAGTAAAATAGCTACGACTTTGGAAATAGTCTCGTTGGATTCAGAACGTCGAAACTAAGACAAAACCGTTGGATTTTTAAAGCTAGTACTTATAGAAGCCGAGATATAGACTTCCAAACTTTTGGTTTTTGGTGCACATATATGGAAACCAAAAGTTTGTATCTCGGTTAGTAAAAGAGCTACGACTTTGGGAATAGTCTCGCTGGATTCAGAACGTCAAAACTAAGACAAAACCGTTGGATTTTTAAAGCTAGTACTTATAGAAGCCGAGATATAGACTTCCAAACTTTTGGTTTTTGGTGCACATATATGGAAACCAAAAGTTTGTATCTCGGTTAGTAAAAGAGCTACGACTTTGGGAATAGTCTCGTTGGATTCAGAACGTCGAAACTAAGACAAAACCGTTGAATTTTTAAAGCAAGTACTTATAGAAGCCGAGATATAGACTTCCAAACTTTTGGTTTTTGGTGCACATATATGGAAACCAAAAGTTTGTATCTCGGTTAGTAAAATAGCTACGACTTTGGGAATAGTCTCGTTGGATTCAAACGTCAAAACTAAGACAAATTCGTTGGATTTTTAAAGCTAGTACTTATAGAAGCCGAGATACAGACTTCCAACCTTTGGGTTTTTGGTGCACATATATGGAAACCAAAAGTTTGTATCTCGGTTAGTAAAAAAGCTACGACTTTGGGAATAGTCTCGTTGGATTCAGAACGTCAAAACTAAGACAAAACCGTTGGATTTTTAAAGCTAGTACTTATAGAAGCCGAGATACAGACTTCCAACCTTAGGGTTTTTGGTGCACATATATGGAAACCAAAAATTTGTATCTCGGTTAGTAAAAGAGCTACGACTTTGGGAATAGTCTCGTTGGATTCAGAACGTCGAAACTAAGACAAAACCGTTGGATTTTTAAAGCTAGTACTTATAGAAGCCGAGATATAGACTTCCAAACTTTTGGTTTTTGGTGCACATATATGGAAACCAAAAGTTTGTATCTCGGTTAGTAAAAGAGCTACGACTTTGGGAATAGTCTCGTTGGATTCAGAACGTCGAAACTAAGACAAAACCGTTGGATTTTTAAAGCTAGTACTTATAGAAGCCGAGATATAGACTTCCAAACTTTTGGTTTCTGGTGCACATATATGGAAACCAAAAGTTTGTATCTCGGTTAGTAAAAGAGCTACGACTTTGGGAATAGTCTCGTTGGATTCAAAACGTCGAAACTAAGATAAAACCGTTGGATTTTTAAAGCTAGTACTTATAGAAGCCGAGATATAGACTTCCAAACTTTTGGTTTTTGGTGCACATATATGGAAACCAAAAGTTTGTATCTCGGTTAGTAAAAGAGCTACGACTTTGGAAATAGTCTCGTTGGATTCAAACGTCGAAACTAAGACAAATTCGTTGGATTTTTAAAGCTAGTACTTATAGAAGCCGAGATATAGACTTCCAAACTTTTGGTTTCTGGTGCACATATATGGAAACCAAAAGTTTGTATCTCGGTTAGTAAAAGAGCTACGACTTTGGGAATAGTCTCGTTGGATTCAAAACAACGAAACTAAGACAAAAATGTTGGATTTTTAAAGCTAGTACTTATAGAAGCCGAGATACAGACTTCCAAACTTTGGGTTTTTGGTGCACATATATGGAAACCAAAAATTTGTATCTCGGTTAGTAAAAGAGCTACGACTTTGGGAATAGTCTCGTTGGACTCAGAACAACAAAACTAAGACAAAACCGTTGGATTTTTAAAGCTAGTACTTATAGAAGCCGAGATACAGACTTCCAACCTTTGGGTTTTTGGTGCACATATATGGAAACCAAAAATTTGTATCTCGGTTAGTAAAAGAGCTACGACTTTGGGAATAGTCTCGTTGGATTCAGAACGTCGAAACTAAGACAAAACCGTTGAATTTTTAAAGCAAGTACTTATAGAAGCCGAGATACAGACTTCTAACCTTTGGGTTTTTGGTGCACATATATGGAAACCAAAAATTTGTATCTCGGTTAGTAAAAGAGCTACGACTTTGGGAATAGTCTCGTTGTATTCAGAACGTCGAAACTAAGACAAAACCGTTGGATTTTTAAAGCTAGTACTTATAGAAGCCGAGATATAGACTTCCAAACTTTTGGTTTTTGGTGCACATATATGGAAACCAAAAGTTTGTATCTCGGTTAGTAAAAGAGCTACGACTTTGGGAATAGTCTCGTTGGATTCAGAACGTCGAAACTAAGACAAAACCGTTGAATTTTTAAAGCAAGTACTTATAGAAGCCGAGATACAGACTTCTAACCTTTGGGTTTTTGGTGCACATATATGGAAACCAAAAATTTGTATCTCGGTTAGTAAAAAAGCTACGACTTTGGGAATAGTCTCGTTGGATTCAGAACGTCAAAACTAAGACAAAACCGTTGGATTTTTAAAGCTAGTACTTATAGAAGCCGAGATACAGACTTCCAACCTTTGGGTTTTTGATGCACATATATGGAAACCAAAAATTTGTATCTCGGTTAGTAAAAGAGCTACGACTTTGGGAATAGTCTCGTTGGATTCAAAACGTCGAAACTAAGATAAAACCGTTGGATTTTTAAAGCTAGTACTTATAGAAGCCGAGATATAGACTTCCAAACTTTTGGTTTTTGGTGCACATATATGGAAACCAAAAGTTTGTATCTCGGTTAGTAAAAGAGCTACGACTTTGGGAATAGTCTCGTTGGATTCAAAACGTCGAAACTAAGATAAAACCGTTGGATTTTTAAAGCTAGTACTTATAGAAGCCGAGATATAGACTTCCAAACTTTTGGTTTTTGGTGCACATATATGGAAACCAAAAGTTTGTATCTCGGTTAGTAAAAGAGCTACGACTTTGGGAATAGTCTCGTTGGATTCAAACATCGAAACTAAGACAAATTCGTTGGATTTTTAAAGCTAGTACTTATAGAAGCCGAGATATAGACTTCCAAACTTTTGGTTTCTGGTGCACATATATGGAAACCAAAAGTTTGTATCTCGGTTAGTAAAAGAGCTACGACTTTGGGAATAGTCTCGTTGGATTCAAAACAACGAAACTAAGACAAAAATGTTGGATTTTTAAAGCTAGTACTTATAGAAGCCGAGATACAGACTTCCAAACTTTTGGTTTTTGGTGCACATATATGGAAACCAAAAGTTTGTATCTCGGTTAGTAAAAGAGCTACGACTTTGGGAATAGTCTCGTTGGACTCAGAACAACAAAACTAAGACAAAACCGTTGGATTTTTTAAGCTAGTACTTATAGAAGCCGAGATACAGACTTCCAAACTTTTGGTTTTTGGTGCACATATATGGAAACCAAAAGTTTGTATCTCGGTTAGTAAAAGAGCTACGACTTTGGGAATAGTCTCGTTGGATTAAAAACAACGAAACTAAGACAAAACCGTTGGATTTTTAAAGCTAGTACTTATAGAAGCCGAGATACAGACTTCCAACCTTTGGGTTTTTGGTGCACAAATATGGAAACCAAAAGTTTGTATCTCGGTTAGTAAAAGAGCTACGACTTTGGGAATAGTCTCGTTGGATTCAGAACGTCGAAACTAAGACAAAACCGTTGGATTTTTAAAGCTAGTACTTATAGAAGCCGAGATATAGACTTCCAAACTTTTGGTTTCTGGTGCACATATATGGAAACCAAAAGTTTGTATCTCGGTTAGTAAAAGAGCTACGACTTTGGCAATAGTCTCGTTGGATTCAAAACGTCGAAACTAAGACAAAACCGTTGGATTCTTAAAGCTAGTACTTATAGAAGCCGAGATATAGACTTCCAAACTTTTGGTTTTTGGTGCACATATATGGAAACCAAAAGTTTGTATCTCGGTTAGTAAAAGAGCTACGACTTTGGGAATAGTCTCGTTGGATTCAGAACGTCAAAACTAAGACAAAACCGTTGGATTTTTAAAGCTAGTACTTATAGAAGCCGAGATATAGACTTCCAAACTTTTGGTTTTTGGTGCACATATATGGAAACCAAAAGTTTGTATCTCGGTTAGTAAAAGAGCTACGACTTTGGGAATAGTCTCGTTGGATTCAGAACGTCAAAACTAAGACAAAACCGTTGGATTTTTAAAGCTAGTACTTATAGAAGCCGAGATATAGACTTCCAAACTTTTGGTTTTTGGTGCACATATATGGAAACCAAAAGTTTGTATCTCGGTTAGTAAAAGAGCTACGACTTTGGGAATAGTCTCGTTGGATTCAGAACGTCGAAACTAAGACAAAACCGTTGAATTTTTAAAGCAAGTACTTATAGAAGCCGAGATACAGACTTCTAACCTTTGGGTTTTTGGTGCACATATATGGAAACCAAAAATTTGTATCTCGGTTAGTAAAAAAGCTACGACTTTGGGAATAGTCTCGTTGGATTCAGAACGTCGAAACTAAGACAAAACCGTTGGATTTTTAAAGCTAGTACTTATAGAAGCCGAGATATAGACTTCCAAACTTTTGGTTTTTGGTGCACATATATGGAAACCAAAAGTTTGTATCTCGGTTAGTAAAATAGCTACGACTTTGGGAATAGTCTCGTTGGATTCAAACGTCAAAACTAAGACAAATTCGTTGGATTTTTAAAGCTAGTACTTATAGAAGCCGAGATACAGACTTCCAACCTTTGGGTTTTTGGTGCACATATATGGAAACCAAAAGTTTGTATCTCGGTTAGTAAAAGAGCTACGACTTTGGGAATAGTCTCGTTGGACTCAGAACAACAAAACTAAGACAAAACCGTTGGATTTTTAAAGCTAGTACTTATAGAAGCCGAGATACAGACTTCCAACCTTTGGGTTTTTGGTGCACATATATGGAAACCAAAAATTTGTATCTCGGTTAGTAAAATAGCTACGACTTTGGGAATAGTCTCGTTGGATTCAGAACGTCGAAACTAAGACAAAACCGTTGGATTTTTAAAGCTAGTACTTATAGAAGCCGAGATATAGACTTCCAAACTTTTGGTTTTTGGTGCACATATATGGAAACCAAAAGTTTGTATCTCGGTTAGTAAAAGAGCTACGACTTTGGGAATAGTCTCGTTGGATTCAGAACGTCGAAACTAAGACAAAACCGTTGGATTTTTAAAGCTAGTACTTATAGAAGCCGAGATATAGACTTCCAAACTTTTGGTTTCTGGTGCACATATATGGAAACCAAAAGTTTGTATCTCGGTTAGTAAAAGAGCTACGACTTTGGGAATAGTCTCGTTGGATTCAAAACGTCGAAACTAAGACAAAACCGTTGGATTTTTAAAGCTAGTACTTATAGAAGCCGAGATATAGACTTCCAAACTTTTGGTTTCTGGTGCACATATATGGAAACCAAAAGTTTGTATCTCGGTTAGTAAAAGAGCTACGACTTTGGCAATAGTCTCGTTGGATTCAAAACGTCGAAACTAAGACAAAACCGTTGGATTTTTAAAGCTAGTACTTATAGAAGCCGAGATATAGACTTCCAAACTTTTGGTTTTTGGTGCACATATATGGAAACCAAAAGTTTGTATCTCGGTTAGTAAAAGAGCTACGACTTTGGGAATAGTCTCGTTGGACTCAGAACAACAAAACTAAGACAAAACCGTTGGATTTTTAAAGCTAGTACTTATAGAAGCCGAGATACAGACTTCCAACCTTTGGGTTTTTGGTGCACATATATGGAAACCAAAAATTTGTATCTCGGTTAGTAAAATAGCTACGACTTTGGAAATAGTCTCGTTGGATTCAGAACGTCGAAACTAAGACAAAACCGTTGGATTTTTAAAGCTAGTACTTATAGAAGCCGAGATATAGACTTCCAAACTTTTGGTTTTTGGTGCACATATATGGAAACCAAAAGTTTGTATCTCGGTTAGTAAAAGAGCTACGACTTTGGGAATAGTCTCGTTGGATTCAGAACGTCGAAACTAAGACAAAACCGTTGAATTTTTAAAGCAAGTACTTATAGAAGCCGAGATACAGACTTCCAACCTTTGGGTTTTTGGTGCACATATATGGAAACCAAAAATTTGTATCTCGGTTAGTAAAAAAGCTACGACTTTGGGAATAGTCTCGTTGGATTCAGAACGTCAAAACTAAGACAAAACCGTTGGATTTTTAAAGCTAGTACTTATAGAAGCCGAGATACAGACTTCCAACCTTTGGGTTTTTGGTGCACATATATGGAAACCAAAAATTTGTATCTCGGTTAGTAAAAGAGCTACGACTTTGGGAATAGTCTCGTTGGATTCAAAACGTCGAAACTAAGATAAAACCGTTGGATTTTTAAAGCTAGTACTTATAGAAGCCGAGATATAGACTTCCAAACTTTTGGTTTTTGGTGCACATATATGGAAACCAAAAGTTTGTATCTCGGTTAGTAAAAGAGCTACGACTTTGGGAATAGTCTCGTTGGATTCAAACGTCGAAACTAAGACAAATTCGTTGGATTTTTAAAGCTAGTACTTATAGAAGCCGAGATATAGACTTCCAAACTTTTGGTTTCTGGTGCACATATATGGAAACCAAAAGTTTGTATCTCGGTTAGTAAAAGAGCTACGACTTTGGGAATAGTCTCGTTGGATTCAAAACAACGAAACTAAGACAAAAATGTTGGATTTTTAAAGCTAGTACTTATAGAAGCCGAGATACAGACTTCCAAACTTTGGGTTTTTGGTGCACATATATGGAAACCAAAAATTTGTATCTCGGTTAGTAAAAGAGCTACGACTTTGGGAATAGTCTCGTTGGACTCAGAACAACAAAACTAAGACAAAACCGTTGGATTTTTTAAGCTAGTACTTATAGAAGCCGAGATACAGACTTCCAAACTTTTGGTTTTTGGTGCACATATATGGAAACCAAAAGTTTGTATCTCGGTTAGTAAAAGAGCTACGACTTTGGGAATAGTCTCGTTGGATTAAAAACAACGAAACTAAGACAAAACCGTTGGATTTTTAAAGCTAGTACTTATAGAAGCCGAGATATAGACTTCCAAACTTTTGGTTTCTGGTGCACATATATGGAAACCAAAAGTTTGTATCTCGGTTAGTAAAAGAGCTACGACTTTGGCAATAGTCTCGTTGGATTCAAAACGTCGAAACTAAGACAAAACCGTTGGATTTTTAAAGCTAGTACTTATAGAAGCCGAGATATAGACTTCCAAACTTTTGGTTTTTGGTGCACATATATGGAAACCAAAAGTTTGTATCTCGGTTAGTAAAAGAGCTACGACTTTGGGAATAGTCTCGTTGGATTCAGAACGTCGAAACTAAGACAAAACCGTTGGATTTTTAAAGCTAGTACTTATAGAAGCCGAGATACAGACTTCCAACCTTTGGGTTTTTGGTGCACAAATATGGAAACCAAAAATTTGTATCTCGGTTAGTAAAAGAGCTACGACTTTGGGAATAGTCTCGTTGGATTCAGAACGTCGAAACTAAGACAAAACCGTTGGATTTTTAAAGCTAGTACTTATAGAAGCCGAGATATAGACTTCCAAACTTTTGGTTTTTGGTGCACATATATGGAAACCAAAAGTTTGTATCTCGGTTAGTAAAAGAGCTACGACTTTGGGAATAGTCTCGTTGGATTCAGAACGTCGAAACTAAGACAAAACCGTTGGATTTTTAAAGCTAGTACTTATAGAAGCCGAGATATAGACTTCCAAACTTTTGGTTTTTGGTGCACATATATGGAAACCAAAAGTTTGTATCTCGGTTAGTAAAAGAGCTACGACTTTGGGAATAGTCTCGTTGGATTCAGAACGTCGAAACTAAGACAAAACCGTTGGATTTTTAAAGCTAGTACTTATAGAAGCCGAGATATAGACTTCCAAACTTTTGGTTTCTGGTGCACATATATGGAAACCAAAAGTTTGTATCTCGGTTAGTAAAAGAGCTACGACTTTGGCAATAGTCTCGTTGGATTCAAAACGTCGAAACTAAGACAAAACCGTTGGATTTTTAAAGCTAGTACTTATAGAAGCCGAGATATAGACTTCCAAACTTTTGGTTTTTGGTGCACATATATGGAAACCAAAAGTTTGTATCTCGGTTAGTAAAAGAGCTACGACTTTGGGAATAGTCTCGTTGGATTCAGAACGTCGAAACTAAGACAAAACCGTTGGATTTTTAAAGCTAGTACTTATAGAAGCCGAGATATAGACTTCCAAACTTTTGGTTTTTGGTGCACATATATGGAAACCAAAAGTTTGTATCTCGGTTAGTAAAATAGCTACGACTTTGGGAATAGTCTCGTTGGATTCAAACGTCAAAACTAAGACAAATTCGTTGGATTTTTAAAGCTAGTACTTATAGAAGCCGAGATACAGACTTCCAACCTTTGGGTTTTTGGTGCACATATATGGAAACCAAAAATTTGTATCTCGGTTAGTAAAAGAGCTACGACTTTGGAAATAGTCTCGTTGGATTCAGAACGTCGAAACTAAGACAAAACCGTTGGATTTTTAAAGCTAGTACTTATAGAAGCCGAGATATAGACTTCCAAACTTTTGGTTTTTGGTGCACATATATGGAAACCAAAAATTTGTATCTCGGTTAGTAAAATAGCTACGACTTTGGAAATAGTCTCGTTGGATTCAGAACGTCGAAACTAAGACAAAACCGTTGGATTTTTAAAGCTAGTACTTATAGAAGCCGAGATATAGACTTCCAAACTTTTGGTTTTTGGTGCACATATATGGAAACCAAAAGTTTGTATCTCGGTTAGTAAAAGAGCTACGACTTTGGGAATAGTCTCGCTGGATTCAGAACGTCAAAACTAAGACAAAACCGTTGGATTTTTAAAGCTAGTACTTATAGAAGCCGAGATATAGACTTCCAAACTTTTGGTTTTTGGTGCACATATATGGAAACCAAAAGTTTGTATCTCGGTTAGTAAAAGAGCTACGACTTTGGGAATAGTCTCGTTGGATTCAGAACGTCGAAACTAAGACAAAACCGTTGAATTTTTAAAGCAAGTACTTATAGAAGCCGAGATATAGACTTCCAAACTTTTGGTTTTTGGTGCACATATATGGAAACCAAAAGTTTGTATCTCGGTTAGTAAAATAGCTACGACTTTGGGAATAGTCTCGTTGGATTCAAACGTCAAAACTAAGACAAATTCGTTGGATTTTTAAAGCTAGTACTTATAGAAGCCGAGATACAGACTTCCAACCTTTGGGTTTTTGGTGCACATATATGGAAACCAAAAGTTTGTATCTCGGTTAGTAAAAAAGCTACGACTTTGGGAATAGTCTCGTTGGATTCAGAACGTCAAAACTAAGACAAAACCGTTGGATTTTTAAAGCTAGTACTTATAGAAGCCGAGATACAGACTTCCAACCTTAGGGTTTTTGGTGCACATATATGGAAACCAAAAATTTGTATCTCGGTTAGTAAAAGAGCTACGACTTTGGGAATAGTCTCGTTGGATTCAGAACGTCGAAACTAAGACAAAACCGTTGGATTTTTAAAGCTAGTACTTATAGAAGCCGAGATATAGACTTCCAAACTTTTGGTTTTTGGTGCACATATATGGAAACCAAAAGTTTGTATCTCGGTTAGTAAAAGAGCTACGACTTTGGGAATAGTCTCGTTGGATTCAGAACGTCGAAACTAAGACAAAACCGTTGGATTTTTAAAGCTAGTACTTATAGAAGCCGAGATATAGACTTCCAAACTTTTGGTTTCTGGTGCACATATATGGAAACCAAAAGTTTGTATCTCGGTTAGTAAAAGAGCTACGACTTTGGGAATAGTCTCGTTGGATTCAAAACGTCGAAACTAAGATAAAACCGTTGGATTTTTAAAGCTAGTACTTATAGAAGCCGAGATATAGACTTCCAAACTTTTGGTTTTTGGTGCACATATATGGAAACCAAAAGTTTGTATCTCGGTTAGTAAAAGAGCTACGACTTTGGAAATAGTCTCGTTGGATTCAAACGTCGAAACTAAGACAAATTCGTTGGATTTTTAAAGCTAGTACTTATAGAAGCCGAGATATAGACTTCCAAACTTTTGGTTTCTGGTGCACATATATGGAAACCAAAAGTTTGTATCTCGGTTAGTAAAAGAGCTACGACTTTGGGAATAGTCTCGTTGGATTCAAAACAACGAAACTAAGACAAAAATGTTGGATTTTTAAAGCTAGTACTTATAGAAGCCGAGATACAGACTTCCAAACTTTGGGTTTTTGGTGCACATATATGGAAACCAAAAATTTGTATCTCGGTTAGTAAAAGAGCTACGACTTTGGGAATAGTCTCGTTGGACTCAGAACAACAAAACTAAGACAAAACCGTTGGATTTTTAAAGCTAGTACTTATAGAAGCCGAGATACAGACTTCCAACCTTTGGGTTTTTGGTGCACATATATGGAAACCAAAAGTTTGTATCTCGGTTAGTAAAAGAGCTACGACTTTGGCAATAGTCTCGTTGGATTCAAAACGTCGAAACTAAGACAAAACCGTTGGATTCTTAAAGCTAGTACTTATAGAAGCCGAGATATAGACTTCCAAACTTTTGGTTTTTGGTGCACATATATGGAAACCAAAAGTTTGTATCTCGGTTAGTAAAAGAGCTACGACTTTGGGAATAGTCTCGTTGGATTCAGAACGTCAAAACTAAGACAAAACCGTTGGATTTTTAAAGCTAGTACTTATAGAAGCCGAGATATAGACTTCCAAACTTTTGGTTTTTGGTGCACATATATGGAAACCAAAAGTTTGTATCTCGGTTAGTAAAAGAGCTACGACTTTGGGAATAGTCTCGTTGGATTCAGAACGTCAAAACTAAGACAAAACCGTTGGATTTTTAAAGCTAGTACTTATAGAAGCCGAGATATAGACTTCCAAACTTTTGGTTTTTGGTGCACATATATGGAAACCAAAAGTTTGTATCTCGGTTAGTAAAAGAGCTACGACTTTGGGAATAGTCTCGTTGGATTCAGAACGTCGAAACTAAGACAAAACCGTTGAATTTTTAAAGCAAGTACTTATAGAAGCCGAGATACAGACTTCTAACCTTTGGGTTTTTGGTGCACATATATGGAAACCAAAAATTTGTATCTCGGTTAGTAAAAAAGCTACGACTTTGGGAATAGTCTCGTTGGATTCAGAACGTCGAAACTAAGACAAAACCGTTGGATTTTTAAAGCTAGTACTTATAGAAGCCGAGATATAGACTTCCAAACTTTTGGTTTTTGGTGCACATATATGGAAACCAAAAGTTTGTATCTCGGTTAGTAAAATAGCTACGACTTTGGGAATAGTCTCGTTGGATTCAAACGTCAAAACTAAGACAAATTCGTTGGATTTTTAAAGCTAGTACTTATAGAAGCCGAGATACAGACTTCCAACCTTTGGGTTTTTGGTGCACATATATGGAAACCAAAAGTTTGTATCTCGGTTAGTAAAAAAGCTACGACTTTGGGAATAGTCTCGTTGGATTCAGAACATCAAGACTAAGACAAAACCGTTGGATTTTTAAAGCTAGTACTTATAGAAGCCGAGATACAGACTTCCAACCTTAGGGTTTTTGGTGCACATATATGGAAACCAAAAATTTGTATCTCGGTTAGTAAAAGAGCTACGACTTTGGGAATAGTCTCGTTGGATTCAGAACGTCGAAACTAAGACAAAACCGTTGGATTTTTAAAGCTAGTACTTATAGAAGCCGAGATATAGACTTCCAAACTTTTGGTTTTTGGTGCACATATATGGAAACCAAAAGTTTGTATCTCGGTTAGTAAAAGAGCTACGACTTTGGGAATAGTCTCGTTGGATTCAGAACGTCGAAACTAAGACAAAACCGTTGGATTTTTAAAGCTAGTACTTATAGAAGCCGAGATATAGACTTCCAAACTTTTGGTTTCTGGTGCACATATATGGAAACCAAAAGTTTGTATCTCGGTTAGTAAAAGAGCTACGACTTTGGGAATAGTCTCGTTGGATTCAAAACGTCGAAACTAAGACAAAACCGTTGAATTTTTAAAGCTAGTACTTATAGAAGCCGAGATATAGACTTCCAAACTTTTGGTTTCTGGTGCACATATATGGAAACCAAAAGTTTGTATCTCGGTTAGTAAAAGAGCTACGACTTTGGCAATAGTCTCGTTGGATTCAAAACGTCGAAACTAAGACAAAACCGTTGGATTTTTAAAGCTAGTACTTATAGAAGCCGAGATATAGACTTCCAAACTTTTGGTTTTTGGTGCACATATATGGAAACCAAAAGTTTGTATCTCGGTTAGTAAAAGAGCTACGACTTTGGGAATAGTCTCGTTGGATTCAGAACGTCGAAACTAAGACAAAACCGTTGGATTTTTAAAGCTAGTACTTATAGAAGCCGAGATATAGACTTCCAAACTTTTGGTTTCTGGTGCACATATATGGAAACCAAAAGTTTGTATCTCGGTTAGTAAAAGAGCTACGACTTTGGCAATAGTCTCGTTGGATTCAAAACGTCGAAACTAAGACAAAACCGTTGGATTTTTAAAGCTAGTACTTATAGAAGCCGAGATATAGACTTCCAAACTTTTGGTTTTTGGTGCACATATATGGAAACCAAAAGTTTGTATCTCGGTTAGTAAAAGAGCTACGACTTTGGGAATAGTCTCGTTGGATTCAGAACGTCGAAACTAAGACAAAACCGTTGGATTTTTAAAGCTAGTACTTATAGAAGCCGAGATATAGACTTCCAAACTTTTGGTTTCTGGTGCACATATATGGAAACCAAAAGTTTGTATCTCGGTTAGTAAAAGAGCTACGACTTTGGCAATAGTCTCGTTGGATTCAAAACGTCGAAACTAAGACAAAACCGTTGGATTCTTAAAGCTAGTACTTATAGAAGCCGAGATATAGACTTCCAAACTTTTGGTTTTTGGTGCACATATATGGAAACCAAAAGTTTGTATCTCGGTTAGTAAAAGAGCTACGACTTTGGGAATAGTCTCGTTGGATTCAGAACGTCAAAACTAAGACAAAACCGTTGGATTTTTAAAGCTAGTACTTATAGAAGCCGAGATATAGACTTCCAAACTTTTGGTTTTTGGTGCACATATATGGAAACCAAAAGTTTGTATCTCGGTTAGTAAAAGAGCTACGACTTTGGGAATAGTCTCGTTGGATTCAGAACGTCGAAACTAAGACAAAACCGTTGAATTTTTAAAGCAAGTACTTATAGAAGCCGAGATACAGACTTCTAACCTTTGGGTTTTTGGTGCACATATATGGAAACCAAAAATTTGTATCTCGGTTAGTAAAAAAGCTACGACTTTGGGAATAGTCTCGTTGGATTCAGAACGTCGAAACTAAGACAAAACCGTTGGATTTTTAAAGCTAGTACTTATAGAAGCCGAGATATAGACTTCCAAACTTTTGGTTTTTGGTGCACATATATGGAAACCAAAAGTTTGTATCTCGGTTAGTAAAATAGCTACGACTTTGGGAATAGTCTCGTTGGATTCAAACGTCAAAACTAAGACAAATTCGTTGGATTTTTAAAGCTAGTACTTATAGAAGCCGAGATACAGACTTCCAACCTTTGGGTTTTTGGTGCACATATATGGAAACCAAAAGTTTGTATCTCGGTTAGTAAAAAAGCTACGACTTTGGGAATAGTCTCGTTGGATTCAGAACATCAAGACTAAGACAAAACCGTTGGATTTTTAAAGCTAGTACTTATAGAAGCCGAGATACAGACTTCCAACCTTAGGGTTTTTGGTGCACATATATGGAAACCAAAAATTTGTATCTCGGTTAGTAAAAGAGCTACGACTTTGGGAATAGTCTCGTTGGATTCAGAACGTCGAAACTAAGACAAAACCGTTGGATTTTTAAAGCTAGTACTTATAGAAGCCGAGATATAGACTTCCAAACTTTTGGTTTTTGGTGCACATATATGGAAACCAAAAGTTTGTATCTCGGTTAGTAAAAGAGCTACGACTTTGGAAATAGTCTCGTTGGATTCAAACGTCGAAACTAAGACAAATTCGTTGGATTTTTAAAGCTAGTACTTATAGAAGCCGAGATATAGACTTCCAAACTTTTGGTTTCTGGTGCACATATATGGAAACCAAAAGTTTGTATCTCGGTTAGTAAAAGAGCTACGACTTTGGGAATAGTCTCGTTGGATTCAAAACAACGAAACTAAGACAAAAATGTTGGATTTTTAAAGCTAGTACTTATAGAAGCCGAGATACAGACTTCCAAACTTTGGGTTTTTGGTGCACATATATGGAAACCAAAAATTTGTATCTCGGTTAGTAAAAGAGCTACGACTTTGGGAATAGTCTCGTTGGACTCAGAACAACAAAACTAAGACAAAACCGTTGGATTTTTAAAGCTAGTACTTATAGAAGCCGAGATACAGACTTCCAACCTTTGGGTTTTTGGTGCACATATATGGAAACCAAAAGTTTGTATCTCGGTTAGTAAAAGAGCTACGACTTTGGGAATAGTCTCGTTGGATTCAGAACGTCGAAACTAAGACAAAACCGTTGAATTTTTAAAGCAAGTACTTATAGAAGCCGAGATACAGACTTCTAACCTTTGGGTTTTTGGTGCACATATATGGAAACCAAAAATTTGTATCTCGGTTAGTAAAAAAGCTACGACTTTGGGAATAGTCTCGTTGGATTCAGAACGTCGAAACTAAGACAAAACCGTTGGATTTTTAAAGCTAGTACTTATAGAAGCCGAGATATAGACTTCCAAACTTTTGGTTTTTGGTGCACATATATGGAAACCAAAAGTTTGTATCTCGGTTAGTAAAATAGCTACGACTTTGGGAATAGTCTCGTTGGATTCAAACGTCAAAACTAAGACAAATTCGTTGGATTTTTAAAGCTAGTACTTATAGAAGCCGAGATACAGACTTCCAACCTTTGGGTTTTTGGTGCACATATATGGAAACCAAAAGTTTGTATCTCGGTTAGTAAAAAAGCTACGACTTTGGGAATAGTCTCGTTGGATTCAGAACATCAAGACTAAGACAAAACCGTTGGATTTTTAAAGCTAGTACTTATAGAAGCCGAGATACAGACTTCCAACCTTAGGGTTTTTGGTGCACATATATGGAAACCAAAAATTTGTATCTCGGTTAGTAAAAGAGCTACGACTTTGGGAATAGTCTCGTTGGATTCAGAACGTCGAAACTAAGACAAAACCGTTGGATTTTTAAAGCTAGTACTTATAGAAGCCGAGATATAGACTTCCAAACTTTTGGTTTTTGGTGCACATATATGGAAACCAAAAGTTTGTATCTCGGTTAGTAAAAGAGCTACGACTTTGGAAATAGTCTCGTTGGATTCAAACGTCGAAACTAAGACAAATTCGTTGGATTTTTAAAGCTAGTACTTATAGAAGCCGAGATATAGACTTCCAAACTTTTGGTTTCTGGTGCACATATATGGAAACCAAAAGTTTGTATCTCGGTTAGTAAAAGAGCTACGACTTTGGGAATAGTCTCGTTGGATTCAAAACAACGAAACTAAGACAAAAATGTTGGATTTTTAAAGCTAGTACTTATAGAAGCCGAGATACAGACTTCCAAACTTTGGGTTTTTGGTGCACATATATGGAAACCAAAAATTTGTATCTCGGTTAGTAAAAGAGCTACGACTTTGGGAATAGTCTCGTTGGACTCAGAACAACAAAACTAAGACAAAACCGTTGGATTTTTAAAGCTAGTACTTATAGAAGCCGAGATACAGACTTCCAACCTTTGGGTTTTTGGTGCACATATATGGAAACCAAAAATTTGTATCTCGGTTAGTAAAAGAGCTACGACTTTGGGAATAGTCTCGTTGGATTCAGAACGTCGAAACTAAGACAAAACCGTTGAATTTTTAAAGCAAGTACTTATAGAAGCCGAGATACAGACTTCTAACCTTTGGGTTTTTGGTGCACATATATGGAAACCAAAAATTTGTATCTCGGTTAGTAAAAGAGCTACGACTTTGGGAATAGTCTCGTTGTATTCAGAACGTCGAAACTAAGACAAAACCGTTGGATTTTTAAAGCTAGTACTTATAGAAGCCGAGATATAGACTTCCAAACTTTTGGTTTTTGGTGCACATATATGGAAACCAAAAGTTTGTATCTCGGTTAGTAAAAGAGCTACGACTTTGGGAATAGTCTCGTTGGATTCAGAACGTCGAAACTAAGACAAAACCGTTGAATTTTTAAAGCAAGTACTTATAGAAGCCGAGATACAGACTTCTAACCTTTGGGTTTTTGGTGCACATATATGGAAACCAAAAATTTGTATCTCGGTTAGTAAAAAAGCTACGACTTTGGGAATAGTCTCGTTGGATTCAGAACGTCAAAACTAAGACAAAACCGTTGGATTTTTAAAGCTAGTACTTATAGAAGCCGAGATACAGACTTCCAACCTTTGGGTTTTTGATGCACATATATGGAAACCAAAAATTTGTATCTCGGTTAGTAAAAGAGCTACGACTTTGGGAATAGTCTCGTTGGATTCAAAACGTCGAAACTAAGATAAAACCGTTGGATTTTTAAAGCTAGTACTTATAGAAGCCGAGATATAGACTTCCAAACTTTTGGTTTTTGGTGCACATATATGGAAACCAAAAGTTTGTATCTCGGTTAGTAAAAGAGCTACGACTTTGGGAATAGTCTCGTTGGATTCAAAACGTCGAAACTAAGATAAAACCGTTGGATTTTTAAAGCTAGTACTTATAGAAGCCGAGATATAGACTTCCAAACTTTTGGTTTTTGGTGCACATATATGGAAACCAAAAGTTTGTATCTCGGTTAGTAAAAGAGCTACGACTTTGGGAATAGTCTCGTTGGATTCAAACATCGAAACTAAGACAAATTCGTTGGATTTTTAAAGCTAGTACTTATAGAAGCCGAGATATAGACTTCCAAACTTTTGGTTTCTGGTGCACATATATGGAAACCAAAAGTTTGTATCTCGGTTAGTAAAAGAGCTACGACTTTGGGAATAGTCTCGTTGGATTCAAAACAACGAAACTAAGACAAAAATGTTGGATTTTTAAAGCTAGTACTTATAGAAGCCGAGATACAGACTTCCAAACTTTTGGTTTTTGGTGCACATATATGGAAACCAAAAGTTTGTATCTCGGTTAGTAAAAGAGCTACGACTTTGGGAATAGTCTCGTTGGACTCAGAACAACAAAACTAAGACAAAACCGTTGGATTTTTTAAGCTAGTACTTATAGAAGCCGAGATACAGACTTCCAAACTTTTGGTTTTTGGTGCACATATATGGAAACCAAAAGTTTGTATCTCGGTTAGTAAAAGAGCTACGACTTTGGGAATAGTCTCGTTGGATTAAAAACAACGAAACTAAGACAAAACCGTTGGATTTTTAAAGCTAGTACTTATAGAAGCCGAGATACAGACTTCCAACCTTTGGGTTTTTGGTGCACAAATATGGAAACCAAAAGTTTGTATCTCGGTTAGTAAAAGAGCTACGACTTTGGGAATAGTCTCGTTGGATTCAGAACGTCGAAACTAAGACAAAACCGTTGGATTTTTAAAGCTAGTACTTATAGAAGCCGAGATATAGACTTCCAAACTTTTGGTTTCTGGTGCACATATATGGAAACCAAAAGTTTGTATCTCGGTTAGTAAAAGAGCTACGACTTTGGCAATAGTCTCGTTGGATTCAAAACGTCGAAACTAAGACAAAACCGTTGGATTCTTAAAGCTAGTACTTATAGAAGCCGAGATATAGACTTCCAAACTTTTGGTTTTTGGTGCACATATATGGAAACCAAAAGTTTGTATCTCGGTTAGTAAAAGAGCTACGACTTTGGGAATAGTCTCGTTGGATTCAGAACGTCAAAACTAAGACAAAACCGTTGGATTTTTAAAGCTAGTACTTATAGAAGCCGAGATATAGACTTCCAAACTTTTGGTTTTTGGTGCACATATATGGAAACCAAAAGTTTGTATCTCGGTTAGTAAAATAGCTACGACTTTGGAAATAGTCTCGTTGGATTCAAACGTCAAAACTAAGACAAATTCGTTGGATTTTTAAAGCTAGTACTTATAGAAGCCGAGATACAGACTTCCAACCTTTGGGTTTTTGGTGCACATATATGGAAACCAAAAATTTGTATCTCGGTTAGTAAAAGAGCTACGACTTTGGAAATAGTCTCGTTGGATTCAGAACGTCGAAACTAAGACAAAACCGTTGAATTTTTATAGCAAGTACTTATAGAAGCCGAGATACAGACTTCTAACCTTTGGGTTTTTGGTGCACATATATGGAAACCAAAAATTTGTATCTCGGTTAGTAAAAAAGCTACGACTTTGGGAATAGTCTCGTTGGATTCAGAACGTCGAAACTAAGACAAAACCGTTGGATTTTTAAAGCTAGTACTTATAGAAGCCGAGATATAGACTTCCAAACTTTTGGTTTTTGGTGCACATATATGGAAACCAAAAATTTGTATCTCGGTTAGTAAAAAAGCTACGACTTTGGGAATAGTCTCGTTGGATTCAAACGTCGAAACTAAGACAAATTTGTTGGATTTTTAAAGCTAGTACTTATAGAAGCCGAGATACAGACTTCCAAACTTTGGGTTTTTGGTGCACATATATGGAAACCAAAAATTTGTATCTCGGTTAGTAAAAGAGCTACGACTTTGGGAATAGTCTCGTTGGATTCAGAACGTCGAAACTAAGACAAAACCGTTGGATTTTTAAAGCTAGTACTTATAGAAGCCGAGATATAGACTTCCAAACTTTTGGTTTTTGGTGCACATATATGGAAACCAAAAGTTTGTATCTCGGTTAGTAAAAGAGCTACGACTTTGGGAATAGTCTCGTTGGATTCAGAACGTCGAAACTAAGACAAAACCGTTGGATTTTTAAAGCTAGTACTTATAGAAGCCGAGATATAGACTTCCAAACTTTTGGTTTCTGGTGCACATATATGGAAACCAAAAGTTTGTATCTCGGTTAGTAAAAGAGCTACGACTTTGGGAATAGTCTCGTTGGATTCAAAACGTCGAAACTAAGATAAAACCGTTGGATTTTTAAAGCTAGTACTTATAGAAGCCGAGATATAGACTTCCAAACTTTTGGTTTTTGGTGCACATATATGGAAACCAAAAGTTTGTATCTCGGTTAGTAAAAGAGCTACGACTTTGGGAATAGTCTCGTTGGATTCAAACGTCGAAACTAAGACAAATTCGTTGGATTTTTAAAGCTAGTACTTATAGAAGCCGAGATATAGACTTCCAAACTTTTGGTTTTGGTGCACATATATGGAAACCAAAAGTTTGTATCTCGGTTAGTAAAAGAGCTACGACTTTGGGAATAGTCTCGTTGGATTCAAAACAACGAAACTAAGACAAAAATGTTGGATTTTTAAAGCTAGTACTTATAGAAGCCGAGATACAGACTTCCAAACTTTGGGTTTTTGGTGCACATATATGGAAACCAAAAATTTGTATCTCGGTTAGTAAAAAAGCTACGACTTTGGGAATAGTCTCGTTGGACTCAGAACAACGAAGCTAAGACAAAACCGTTTGATTTTTAAAGCTAGTACTTATAGAAGCCGAGATACAGACTTCCAAACTTTTGGTTTTTGGTGCACATATATGGAAACCAAAAGTTTGTATCTCGGTTAGTAAAAGAGCTACGACTTTGCGAATAGTCTCGTTGGATTTAGAACAACGAAACTAAGACAAAACCGTTGGATTTTTAAAGCTAGTACTGACAGAAGTCGAGATATAGATTTCCAAACTTTGGGTTTTTGGTGCACATATATGGAAACCAAAAGTTTGTATCTCGGTTAGTAAAAGAGCTACGACTTTGGGAATAGTCTCGTTGGATTCAGAACGTCGAAACTAAGACAAAACCGTTAGATTTTTAAAGCTAGTACTTATAGAAGCCGAGATATAGACTTCCAAACTTTTGGTTTTTGGTGCACATATATGGAAACCAAAAGTTTGTATCTCGGTTAGTAAAAGAGCTACGACTTTGGGAATAGTCTCGTTGGATTCAGAACAACGAAACTAAGGCAAAACCGTTGGATTTTTTAAAGCTAGTACTGACAGAAGTCGAGATATAGATTTCCAAACTTTGGGTTTTTGGTGCATATACATGGAAACTAAAAATTTGTATCTCGGTTAATAATAGAGCTACGACTTTGGGTATGGTCTCGTTGGATTCAGAACGACAAAACTGCAGCACATTTCGGGGGAAATCGAGAAGGAAATCACCGATTTGGAGCGGAAGTGTCGTCAGAATAAAGCGGAAGAGGTGAACAAGGATGACGCGAAACCGGGAACAAGCGGGTCTAGTGGGTTTCATGAAAATGGTGAGTATTTACTTCCGATTTTACTATTTTATTGTAAAAATGTGCCCTTTTTACTACTGTACCTTTTTTTTTGTATTTTTTTTGTTTAATCCTAAAGTGCGCTTTTATCAACAATTAAATAAATATAAGAAATCTATTCTCCATTGATTTTTATTCTGTTGTTTTAGCCTTTGTAAGTGTGAATCCGTGGTTCCTAATGCCCGGTAAATAACGTAAAAATCAAGCGGTCAAAGGGTTTTATAACACTTTTTTAAAGGTTTTTGAGCGATTTAACGAATTATTAAAAAAAAATAATTTTCTTAAAAAAAATTTTTTCGCACAAAAATTATTTAATTTTTCGAAAATCTTTTATAACTTCTTTATTTTTCGATTTACGGCAAAATGTTATTTCATATGATTTGTTCTATTTTTGATTGTGAATCTAATGCTAAAAGAAAATTTTCCATTTTCCCACTAGTTTTTGAGAAAATTAGGAAAAACTGTTTAGAGGTTTTTATCAATTTTCTGGAAAACTGTTAGACCTAAAAATTATTTTTCTATTGCACCTGATGCGCATTGAAATTCCCAACAACTTTTGTTTAAACAATTTCTTTCTAAGACTAATAGTTTTCCAAAATAAAAATAAAAACCGAAATCATGAACATTTTTCCAGGGGCTACCCCCCTTTGGATTTTTTGACGAAGACTTTTTGGGTATAACTTTTTTCTGGTACATTTTTTAAAAAATTTTTATAAGACTTTTTTGACGCATTTTGAGTGAGTTATCGATTTGCCCAAAAAAAATTCAATTTTTTCGAAAAAATTTTTTTTTTAATTTTGCACTTAAATTTTTCATTTTCTCGAAAATCCTCCATAACTTCTTTACTTTTCGATTTAGGGCAAAATGTTATTCTATATGATTTGTTCTATTTTGGATTGTGAATCTAATGCTGATAGAAAAATTTCCATTTTCCTACTAGTTTTCGAGAAAATGAGGAAAAACCTGTTGAGAGATTCCAAATTTTCCAGGCGTATTTTTATACTGGTAAATTTGTTCCAAACGTATTTTTACCCATGTAGTTATATGTTTTTACACGTAAAATTTTCCCAATCTTTAAAAAATTGGTGCAAGTGAGTCTGACCTCGCGGATAATTTTCAAGGTCACTAGAAGTTCGAGAGGAGGAAGGTAGTTCGTAGAATATAAGTGCAAGTGAATATGACCTCGCGGGTAATTTTCAAGGTCACTAAAAGGTCGACACAAGGTGAGTAGATGTTAGAAAAATTGATTCAAGGGAGTTTGACCTCGCGGATAATTTTCAAGGTCACTAGAAGCTCGACGCAAGGTGACAGGGTCAAAGAAAAATTGGTGCAAGTGAGTTTGACCTCGCGGTTAATTCTCAAGGTCACTAGAAGGTCGACATAAGGCGACAGGGTCTAAGAAACATTGGTGCAAGTGAGTCTGACCTCGTGGATCATTTTCAAGGTCACTAGAAGGACGAGACAAGGTGACAGGGTCGGAGAAAAATTGGTGCAAGGGAGTTTGACCTCGCGGATAATTTTCAAGGTCACTAGAAGGTTGACAAAGGTGAGAGGTTCGAAGAAAAATTGGTGCAAGTGAGTCTGACCTCGCGGTTAATTTTCAAGGTCACTAGAAGGTCAAAACAAGGTGACAAGGTCGAAGAAAAATTGGTGCAAGTGAGTTTGACCTCGCGGTTAATTTTCAAGGTCACTAGAAGTTCGACGCAAGGTGACAGGGTCAAAGAAAAACTGGTGCAAGTGAGTTTGACCTCGCGGTTAATTCTCAAGGTCACTAGAAGGTCGAGACAAGGTAACAGGGTCGAAGAAAAATTGGTGCAAGTGATTTTGACCTCGCGAATAATTTTCAAGGTCACTAGAAGGTCGAGACAAGGTGACAGGTTCGAAGAAAAATTGGTGAAGAATTATTTACCTTGATTTGGCCTTTAAGTGACCTTGAAAATTATCCGCGAGGTCAAACTCCCGTGAATCAATATTTCTAACATCTACTCACCTTGTGTCGACCTTCTAGTGACCTTGCAAATTATCCGCGAGGTCAAACTCACTTGCACCAATTTTTCTAGGAACTACTTACCTTGTGTCGATCTTGTAGTGACGTTTAAAATTAACGCGAAGTCATATTCACTTGCACTTATTTTCTACGATCTACTTAACTTGTCTCGACCTTCGAGTGACCTTGAAAATTTTCTGCGAGGTCAAACTCACTTGCAAAAATTTCTCTAACAACTTCTCACCTTGTGTCGACCTTCTAGTGACCTTGAAAATTATCCGCGAGGTCAAACTCACTTGCACCAATTTTTCTAACAACTACTCACCTCGTCTCGACCTTCGAGTGTCCTTGAAAATTTTCTGCGAGGTCAAACTCACTTGCAAAAATTTTTCTAACAACTTCTCACCTTGTGTCGACCTTCTAGTGACCTTGAAAATTATCCGCGAGGTCAAACTCACTTGCACCAATTTTTCTAACAACTACTCACCTTGTGTCGACCTTCTAGTGACCTTGAAAATTATCTGCAAGATCAAACTCACTCGCAGCAATTTTTCTAACAACTACTTACCTTGATTCGACCTTCAAGTGACCTTGAAAGGTATTGTGACCTTGAAAATACCTTTTAAGGTCAAATTTTCTTAGTACATTAAACTGTCTTCTTTTGTCCCAACTTAGGCTTCTATTTGATGGTACTTCCCGAGTACCATCATTATTTCGCTTCTTCTTCTTCTCCTTCTTTAATGTTGTAAAATTTGCAGATGACCACTCGACCTCCGAGGACGAGAGAAAGAAGAAGAAGAATCAGAAACGTAACGAACAAAGACAACACAAAACAGAGATAGAGAAACGCAATGGTTACGCCGAAGACGCCTCAAAGGAGAACTGCAGCATGTGGGTACCACCGACCGATCAAACCGGAGAAGGTCGTACCAGTTTGAACGAAAAATTGGGTTATTAATTAAAGAAACAACAAAATCAAGTTTATTAATATTTTATTATTATTTAATGTCCACTTAACTATAAAGATTCAAAGCGTTCTATTTCTAACAGTCTATTGGATACAATAAATGGTACTTATTAAATATCACAAAGGAAAATTTTATTTATCCCCTCTTTCTCCTTACAAAAGAATATGGGGTAAGTATACTTAATGTAATAATAATATCCTTGTCTAGCTCATTATAGTACCTAGGGAACTTGAACTAATAAAGAAGTTATGCAAAATGTTCGATCTAATAAAGTACACGTTAATGGTAAAAAACCGAAATTTCGATTTTTCTCAAAAACTGCAATTCTTTTAGTTTTTTATTATTACGTACAAGGTGCCCCTTTGCATGGAGTACTTGAAAGTTTTTAAATGAAGGCTCTATCTTTAATACCAAAAAAGGTATGCAAAATTTACGATCTTATAAAGTACATGTTAATGGTAAAAAACCGAAATTTCGATTTTTTTTAAAAACTGCAATTCTTCTAGTTTTTTATTATTACGTACAAGGTGCCCATTTGCAAGGAGTACTTGACAGTTTTTAAATGAAGGCTCTATCTTTAATACCAAAAAAGTTATGCAAAATTTACGATCTTATAAAGTACATGTTAATGGTAAAAAACCGAAATTTCGATTTTTCTCAAAAACTACAATTCTTTTAGTTTTCTATTATTACGTACAAGGTGCCCCTTTGCAAGGAGTACTTGACAGTTTATAAATGAAGGCTCTATCTTTAATACCAAAAAAGTTAGGCAAAATTTACGATCTTATAAAGTACATGTTAATGGTAAAAAACCGAAATTTCGATTTTTTTTAAAAACTGCAATTCTTCTAGTTTTTTATTATTACGTACAAGGTGCCCATTTGCAAGGAGTACTTGACAGTTTTTAAATGAAGGCTCTATCTTTAATACCAAAAAAGTTATGCAAAATTTACGATCTTATAAAGTACATGTTAATGGTAAAAAACCGAAATTTCGATTTTTCTCAAAAACTACAATTCTTTTAGTTTTCTATTATTACGTACAAGGTGCCCCTTTGCAAGGAGTACTTGACAGTTTATAAATGAAGGCTCTATCTTTAATACCAAAAAAGTTAGGCAAAATTTACGATCTTATAAAGTACATGTTAATGGTAAAAAACCGAAATTTCGATTTTTCTCAAAAACTACAATTTTTTAAGTTTTTTATTATTACGTACAAGGTGCCCATTTGCAAGGAGTACTTGACAGTTTTTAAATGAAGGCTCTATCTTTAATAACAAAAAAGTTATGCAAAATTTACGATCTTATAAAGTACATGTTAATGGTAAAAAACCGAAATTTTGATTTTTCTCAAAAACTACAATTTTTTAAGTTTTTTATTATTACGTACAAGGTGCCCATTTGCAAGGAGTACTTGACAGTTTTTAAATGAAGGCTCTATCTTTAATACCAAAAAAGTTATGCAAAATTTACGATCTTATAAAGTACATGTTAATGGTAAAAAACCGAAATTTCGATTTTTCTCAAAAACTACAATTTTTTAAGTTTTTTATTATTACGTACAAGGTGCCCATTTGCAAGGAGTACTTGACAGTTTTTAAATGAAGGCTCTATCGTTAATACCAAAAAAGTTATGCAAAATTTACGGTCTTATAAAGTACATGTTAATGGTAAAAAACCGAAATTTCGATTTTTTTTAAAAACTGCAATTCTTCTAGTTTTTTATTATTACGTACAAGGTGCCCCTTTGCAAGGAGTACTTGACAGTTTTTAAATGAAGGCTCTATCTTTAATACCAAAAAAGTTATGCAAAATTTACGGTCTTATAAAGTACATGTTAATGGTAAAAAACCGAAATTTCGATTTTTTTTAAAAACTGCAATTCTCCTAGTTTTTTATTATTACGTACAAGGTACCCCTTTGCAAGGAGTACTTGACAGTTTCTAAATGAAGGCTCTATCTTTAATACCAAAAAAGTTATGCAAAATTTACGGTCTTATAAAGTACATGTTAATGGTAAAAAACCGAAATTTCGATTTTTTTTAAAAACTGCAATTCTTCTAGTTTTTTATTATTACGTACAAGGTGCCCCTTTGCATGGAGTACTTGACAGTTTTTAAATGAAGGCTCTATCTTTAATACCAAAAAAGTTATGCAAAATTTACGGTCTTATAAAGTACATGTTAATGGTAAAAAACCGAAATTTCGATTTTTTTTAAAAACTGCAATTCTCCTAGTTTTTTATTATTACGTAAAAGGTACCCCTTTGCAAGGAGTACTTGACAGTTTATAAATGAAGGCTCTATCTTTAATACCAAAAAAGTTATGCAAAATTTACGGTCTTATAAAGTACATGTTAATGGTAAAAAACCGAAATTTCGATTTTTTTTAAAAACTGCAATTCTCCTAGTTTTTTATTATTACGTACAAGGTACCCCTTTGCAAGGAGTACTTGACAGTTTATAAATGAAGGCTCTATCTTTAATACCAAAAAAGTTATGCAAAATTTACGGTCTTATAAAGTACATGTTAATGGTAAAAAACCGAAATTTCGATTTTTTTTAAAAACTGCAATTCTTCTAGTTTTTTATTATTACGTACAAGGTGCCCCTTTGCATGGAGTACTTGACAGTTTTTAAATGAAGGCTCTATCTTTAATACCAAAAAAGTTATGCAAAATTTACGGTCTTATAAAGTACATGTTAATGGTAAAAAACCGAAATTTCGATTTTTTTTAAAAACTGCAATTCTCCTAGTTTTTTATTATTACGTAAAAGGTACCCCTTTGCAAGGAGTACTTGACAGTTTATAAATGAAGGCTCTATCTTTAATACCAAAAAAGTTATGCAAAATTTACGGTCTTATAAAGTACATGTTAATGGTAAAAAACCGAAATTTCGATTTTTTTTAAAAACTGCAATTCTCCTAGTTTTTTATTATTACGTACAAGGTACCCCTTTGCAAGGAGTACTTGACAGTTTATAAATGAAGGCTCTATCTTTAATACCAAAAAAGTTATGCAAAATTTACGGTCTTATAAAGTACATGTTAATGGTAAAAAACCGAAATTTCGATTTTTTTTAAAAACTGCAATTCTCCTAGTTTTTTATTATTACGTACAAGGTACCCCTTTGCAAGGAGTACTTGACAGTTTATAAATGAAGGCTCTATCTTTAATACAAAAAAAGTTATGCAAAATTTACGGTCTTATAAAGTACATGTTAATGGTAAAAAACCGAAATTTCGATTTTTCTCAAAAACTACAATTTTTTAAGTTTTTTATTATTACGTACAAGGTGCCCCTTTGCATGGAGTACTTGACAGTTTTTAAATGAAGGCTCTATCTTTAATACCAAAAAAGTTATGCAAAATTTACGGTCTTATAAAGTACATGTTAATGGTAAAAAACCGAAATTTCGATTTTTTTTAAAAACTGCAATTCTCCTAGTTTTTTATTATTACGTACAAGGTGCCCATTTGCAAGGAGTACTTGACAGTTTTTAAATTAAGGCTCTATCTTTAATACCAAAAAAGTTATGCAAAATTTACGATCTTATAAAGTACATGTTAATGGTAAAAAACCGAAATTTCGATTTTTTTTAAAAACTGCAATTCTCCTAGTTTTTTATTATTACGTACAAGGTGCCCCTTTGCATGGAGTACTTGACAGTTTTTAAATGAAGGCTCTATCGTTAATACCAAAAAAGTTATGCAAAATTTACGATCTTATAAAGTACATGTTAATGGTAAAAGTGCGAAATTTCGATTTTTTTCAAAAACTGCAATTCTTCTAGTTTTTTATTATTACGTACAAGGTGCCCCTTTGTATGGAGTACTTGACAGTTTATAAATGAAGGCTCTATCATTAATACCAAAAAAGTTATGCAAAATTTACGATCTTATAAAGTACATGTTAATGGTAAAAGTGCGAAATTTCGATTTTTTTCAAAAACTGCAATTCTTTTAGTTTTCTATTATTACGTACAAGGTGCCCCTTTGCAAGGAGTACATGACAGTTTTTAAATGAAGGCTCTATCATTAATACCAAAAAAGTTATGCAAAATTTACGATCTTATAAAGTACATGTTAATGGTAAAAGTGCGAAATTTCGATTTTTTTCAAAAACTGCAATTCTTCTAGTTTTTTATTATTACGTACAAGGTTCCCCTTTGCATGTAGTACTTGACAGTTTATAAATGAAGGCTCTATCATTAATACCAAAAAAGTTATGCAAAATTTACGATCTTATAAAGTACATGTTAATAATAAAAGTGCGAAATTTCGATTTTTTTTCAAAAACTACAATTCTTTTAGTTTTCTATTATTACGTACAAGGTGCCCCTTTGCAAGGAGTACATGACAGTTTTTAAATGAAGGCTCTATCATTAATACCAAAAAAGTTATGCAAAATTTACGATCTTATAAAGTACATGTTAATGGTAAAAGTGCGAAATTTCGATTTTTTTCAAAAACTGCAATTCTTTTAGTTTTCTATTATTACGTACAAGGTGCCCCTTTGCAAGGAGTACATGACAGTTTTTAAATGAAAGCTCTATCTTTAACAACAAAAAAGTTATGCAAAATTTTCGATCTAAAAAAGTACATGTTAATGGTAAAAGTGCGAAATTTCGATTTTTTTCAAAAACTGCAATTCTTTTAGTTTTCTATTATTACGTACAAGGTGCCCCTTTGCAAGGAGTACATGACAGTTTTTAAATGAAGGCTCTATCATTAATACCAAAAAAGTTATGCAAAATTTACGATCTTATAAAGTACATGTTAATGGTAAAAGTGCGAAATTTCGATTTTTTTCAAAAACTGCAATTCTTTTAGTTTTCTATTATTACGTACAAGGTGCCCCTTTGCAAGGAGTACATGACAGTTTTTAAATGAAGGCTCTATCATTAATACCAAAAAAGTTATGCAAAATTTACGATCTTATAAAGTACATGTTAATGGTAAAAAACCGAAATTTTGATTTTTCTCAAAAACTACAATTTTTTAAGTTTTTTATTATTACGTACAAGGTGCCCCTTTGCAAGGAGTACTTGACAGTTTATAAATGAAGGCTCTATCTTTAATACCAAAAAAGTTATGCAAAATTTACGGTCTTATAAAGTACATGTTAATGGTAAAAAACCGAAATTTCGATTTTTTTTAAAAACTGCAATTCTCCTAGTTTTTTATTATTACGTACAAGGTACCCCTTTGCAAGGAGTACTTGACAGTTTATAAATGAAGGCTCTATCTTTAATACCAAAAAAGTTATGCAAAATTTACGGTCTTATAAAGTACATGTTAATGGTAAAAAACCGAAATTTCGATTTTTTTTAAAAACTGCAATTCTCCTAGTTTTTTATTATTACGTACAAGGTACCCCTTTGCAAGGAGTACTTGACAGTTTATAAATGAAGGCTCTATCTTTAATACCAAAAAAGTTATGCAAAATTTACGGTCTTATAAAGTACATGTTAATGGTAAAAAACCGAAATTTCGATTTTTTTTAAAAACTGCAATTCTCCTAGTTTTTTATTATTACGTACAAGGTACCCCTTTGCAAGGAGTACTTGACAGTTTATAAATGAAGGCTCTATCTTTAATACCAAAAAAGTTATGCAAAATTTACGGTCTTATAAAGTACATGTTAATGGTAAAAAACCGAAATTTCGATTTTTTTTAAAAACTGCAATTCTCCTAGTTTTTTATTATTACGTACAAGGTACCCCTTTGCAAGGAGTACTTGACAGTTTATAAATGAAGGCTCTATCTTTAATACCAAAAAAGTTATGCAAAATTTACGGTCTTATAAAGTACATGTTAATGGTAAAAAACCGAAATTTCGATTTTTTTTAAAAACTGCAATTCTTCTAGTTTTTTATTATTACGTACAAGGTGCCCCTTTGCAAGGAGTACTTGACAGTTTTTAAATGAAGGCTCTATCTTTAATACCAAAAAAGTTATGCAAAATTTACGGTCTTATAAAGTACATGTTAATGGTAAAAAACCGAAATTTCGATTTTTTTTAAAAACTGCAATTCTTCTAGTTTTTTATTATTACGTACAAGGTGCCCCTTTGCATGGAGTACTTGACAGTTTTTAAATGAAGGCTCTATCTTTAATACCAAAAAAGTTATGCAAAATTTACGGTCTTATAAAGTACATGTTAATGGTAAAAAACCGAAATTTCGATTTTTTTTAAAAACTGCAATTCTCCTAGTTTTTTATTATTACGTACAAGGTACCCCTTTGCAAGGAGTACTTGACAGTTTATAAATGAAGGCTCTATCTTTAATACCAAAAAAGTTATGCAAAATTTACGGTCTTATAAAGTACATGTTAATGGTAAAAAACCGAAATTTCGATTTTTTTTAAAAACTGCAATTCTTCTAGTTTTTTATTATTACGTACAAGGTGCCCCTTTGCAAGGAGTACTTGACAGTTTATAAATGAAGGCTCTATCTTTAATACCAAAAAAGTTATGCAAAATTTACGGTCTTATAAAGTACATGTTAATGGTAAAAAACCGAAATTTCGATTTTTTTTAAAAACTGCAATTCTCCTAGTTTTTTATTATTACGTACAAGGTACCCCTTTGCAAGGAGTACTTGACAGTTTATAAATGAAGGCTCTATCTTTAATACCAAAAAAGTTATGCAAAATTTACGGTCTTATAAAGTACATGTTAATGGTAAAAAACCGAAATTTCGATTTTTTTTAAAAACTGCAATTCTTCTAGTTTTTTATTATTACGTACAAGGTGCCCCTTTGCATGGAGTACTTGACAGTTTATAAATGAAGGCTCTATCTTTAATACCAAAAAAGTTATGCAAAATTTACGGTCTTATAAAGTACATGTTAATGGTAAAAAACCGAAATTTCGATTTTTTTTAAAAACTGCAATTCTTCTAGTTTTTTATTATTACGTACAAGGTGCCCCTTTGCATGGAGTACTTGACAGTTTTTAAATGAAGGCTCTATCTTTAATACCAAAAAAGTTATGCAAAATTTACGGTCTTATAAAGTACATGTTAATGGTAAAAAACCGAAATTTCGATTTTTTTTAAAAACTGCAATTCTCCTAGTTTTTTATTATTACGTACAAGGTACCCCTTTGCAAGGAGTACTTGACAGTTTATAAATGAAGGCTCTATCTTTAATACCAAAAAAGTTATGCAAAATTTACGGTCTTATAAAGTACATGTTAATGGTAAAAAACCGAAATTTCGATTTTTTTTAAAAACTGCAATTCTTCTAGTTTTTTATTATTACGTACAAGGTGCCCCTTTGCAAGGAGTACTTGACAGTTTATAAATGAAGGCTCTATCTTTAATACCAAAAAAGTTATGCAAAATTTACGATCTTATAAAGTACATGTTAATGGTAAAAAACCGAAATTTCGATTTTTCTCAAAAACTACAATTTTTTAAGTTTTTTATTATTACGTACAAGGTGCCCATTTGCAAGGAGTACTTGACAGTTTATAAATGAAGGCTCTATCTTTAATACCAAAAAAGTTATGCAAAATTTACGGTCTTATAAAGTACATGTTAATGGTAAAAAACCGAAATTTCGATTTTTTTTAAAAACTGCAATTCTCCTAGTTTTTTATTATTACGTACAAGGTACCCCTTTGCAAGGAGTACTTGACAGTTTTTAAATGAAGGCTCTATCTTTAATACCAAAAAAGTTATGCAAAATTTACGATCTTATAAAGTACATGTTAATGGTAAAAAACCGAAATTTCGATTTTTCTCAAAAACTACAATTTTTTAAGTTTTTTATTATTACGTACAAGGTGCCCATTTGCAAGGAGTACTTGACAGTTTTTAAATTAAGGCTCTATCTTTAATACCAAAAAAGTTATGCAAAATTTACGATCTTATAAAGTACATGTTAATGGTAAAAAACCGAAATTTCGATTTTTCTCAAAAACTACAATTTTTTAAGTTTTTTATTATTACGTACAAGGTGCCCATTTGCAAGGAGTACTTGACAGTTTTTAAATGAAGGCTCTATCATTAATACCAAAAAAGTTATGCAAAATTTACGATCTTATAAAGTACATGTTAATGGTAAAAGTGCGAAATTTCGATTTTTTTCAAAAACTGCAATTCTTTTAGTTTTCTATTATTACGTACAAGGTGCCCCTTTACAAGGAGTACATGACAGTTTTTAAATGAAGGCTCTATCATTAATACCAAAAAAGTTATGCAAAATTTACGATCTTATAAAGTACATGTTAATGGTAAAAGTGCGAAATTTCGATTTTTTTCAAAAACTGCAATTCTTCTAGTTTTTTATTATTACGTACAAGGTTCCCCTTTGCATGGAGTACTTGACAGTTTATAAATGAAGGCTCTATCATTAATATCAAAAAAGTTATGCAAAATTTACGATCTTATAAAGTACATGTTAATAATAAAAGTGCGAAATTTCGATTTTTTTTCAAAAACTACAATTCTTTTAGTTTTCTATTATTACGTACAAGGTGCCCCTTTGCAAGGAGTACATGACAGTTTTTAAATGAAGGCTCTATCTTTAATACCAAAAAAGTTATGCAAAATTTACGATCTTATAAAGTACATGTTAATGGTAAAAAACCGAAATGTCGATTTTTCTCAAAAACTACAATTCTTTTAGTTTTCTATTATTACGTACAAGGTGCCCCTTTGCAAGGAGTACTTGACAGTTTATAAATGAAGGCTCTATCATTAATACCAAAAAAGTTATGCAAAATTTACGATCTTATAAAGTACATGTTAATGGTAAAAGTGCGAAATTTCGATTTTTTTCAAAAACTGCAATTCTTTTAGTTTTCTATTATTACGTACAAGGTGCCCCTTTGCAAGGAGTACATGACAGTTTTTAAATGAAGGCTCTATCTTTAATACCAAAAAAGTTATGCAAAATTTACGATCTTATAAAGTACATGTTAATGGTAAAAAACCGAAATTTCGATTTTTTTCAAAAACTGCAATTCTTCTAGTTTTTTATTATTACGTACAAGGTGCCCCTTTACAAGGAGTACTTGACAGTTTATAAATGAAGGCTCTATCTTTAATACCAAAAAAGTTATGCAAAATTTACGATCTTATAAAGTACATGTTAATGGTAAAAAACCGAAATGTCGATTTTTCTCAAAAACTACAATTCTTTTAGTTTTCTATTATTACGTACAAGGTGCCCCTTTGCAAGGAGTACATGACAGTTTTTAAATGAAGGCTCTATCTTTAATACCAAAAAAGTTATGCAAAATTTACGATCTTATAAAGTACATGTTAATGGTAAAAAACCGAAATTTCGATTTTTTTCAAAAACTGCAATTCTTCTAGTTTTTTATTATTACGTACAAGGTGCCCCTTTACAAGGAGTACTTGACAGTTTATAAATGAAGGCTCTATCTTTAATACCAAAAAAGTTATGCAAAATTTACGATCTTATAAAGTACATGTTAATGGTAAAAAACCGAAATGTCGATTTTTCTCAAAAACTACAATTCTTTTAGTTTTCTATTATTACGTACAAGGTGCCCCTTTGCAAGGAGTACATGACAGTTTTTAAATGAAGGCTCTATCTTTAATACCAAAAAAGTTATGCAAAATTTACGATCTTATAAAGTACATGTTAATAATAAAAGTGCGAAATTTCGATTTTTTTTCAAAAACTACAATTCTTTTAGTTTTCTATTATTACGTACAAGGTGCCCCTTTGCAAGGAGTACATGACAGTTTTTAAATGAAGGCTCTATCTTTAATACCAAAAAAGTTATGCAAAATTTACGATCTTATAAAGTACATGTTAATGGTAAAAAACCGAAATGTCGATTTTTCTCAAAAACTACAATTCTTTTAGTTTTCTATTATTACGTACAAGGTGCCCCTTTGCAAGGAGTACTTGACAGTTTATAAATGAAGGCTCTATCATTAATACCAAAAAAGTTATGCAAAATTTACGATCTTATAAAGTACATGTTAATAATAAAAGTGCGAAATTTCGATTTTTTTTCAAAAACTACAATTCTTTTAGTTTTCTATTATTACGTACAAGGTGCCCCTTTGCAAGGAGTACATGACAGTTTTTAAATGAAGGCTCTATCTTTAATACCAAAAAAGTTATGCAAAATTTACGATCTTATAAAGTACATGTTAATGGTAAAAAACCGAAATGTCGATTTTTCTCAAAAACTACAATTCTTTTAGTTTTCTATTATTACGTACAAGGTGCCCCTTTGCAAGGAGTACTTGACAGTTTATAAATGAAGGCTCTATCATTAATACCAAAAAAGTTATGCAAAATTTACGATCTTATAAAGTACATGTTAATGGTAAAAGTGCGAAATTTCGATTTTTTTCAAAAACTGCAATTCTTTTAGTTTTCTATTATTACGTACAAGGTGCCCCTTTGCAAGGAGTACATGACAGTTTTTAAATGAAGGCTCTATCTTTAATACCAAAAAAGTTATGCAAAATTTACGATCTTATAAAGTACATGTTAATGGTAAAAAACCGAAATTTCGATTTTTTTCAAAAACTGCAATTCTTCTAGTTTTTTATTATTACGTACAAGGTGCCCCTTTACAAGGAGTACTTGACAGTTTATAAATGAAGGCTCTATCTTTAATACCAAAAAAGTTATGCAAAATTTACGATCTTATAAAGTACATGTTAATGGTAAAAAACCGAAATGTCGATTTTTCTCAAAAACTACAATTCTTTTAGTTTTCTATTATTACGTACAAGGTGCCCCTTTGCAAGGAGTACATGACAGTTTTTAAATGAAGGCTCTATCTTTAATACCAAAAAAGTTATGCAAAATTTACGATCTTATAAAGTACATGTTAATGGTAAAAAACCGAAATTTCGATTTTTTTCAAAAACTGCAATTCTTCTAGTTTTTTATTATTACGAGCAAGGTGCCCCTTTGCATGGAGTACTTGACAGTTTATAAATGAAGGCTCTATCATTAATACCAAAAAAGTTATGCAAAATTTACGATCTTATAAAGTACATGTTAATAATAAAAGTGCGAAATTTCGATTTTTTTTCAAAAACTACAATTCTTTTAGTTTTTTATTATTACGTACAAGGTGCCCCTTTGCAAGGAGTACATGACAGTTTTTAAATGAAGGCTCTATCATTAATACCAAAAAAGTTATGCAAAATTTACGATCTTATAAAGTACATGTTAATGGTAAAAGTGCGAAATTTCGATTTTTTTCAAAAACTGCAATTCTTTTAGTTTTTTATTATTACGTACAAGGTGCCCCTTTGCAAGGAGTACTTGACAGTTTATAAATGAAGGCTCTATCTTTAATACCAAAAAAGTTATGCAAAATTTACGATCTTATAAAGTACATGTTAATGGTAAAAAACCGAAATGTCGATTTTTCTCAAAAACTACAATTCTTTTAGTTTTCTATTATTACGTACAAGGTGCCCCTTTGCAAGGAGTACATGACAGTTTTTAAATGAAGGCTCTATCTTTAATACCAAAAAAGTTATGCAAAATTTACGATCTTATAAAGTACATGTTAATGGTAAAAAACCGAAATTTCGATTTTTTTCAAAAACTGCAATTCTTCTAGTTTTTTATTATTACGAGCAAGGTGCCCCTTTGCATGGAGTACTTGACAGTTTATAAATGAAGGCTCTATCATTAATACCAAAAAAGTTATGCAAAATTTACGATCTTATAAAGTACATGTTAATAATAAAAGTGCGAAATTTCGATTTTTTTTCAAAAACTACAATTCTTTTAGTTTTTTATTATTACGTACAAGGTGCCCCTTTGCAAGGAGTACATGACAGTTTTTAAATGAAGGCTCTATCATTAATACCAAAAAAGTTATGCAAAATTTACGATCTTATAAAGTACATGTTAATGGTAAAAGTGCGAAATTTCGATTTTTTTCAAAAACTGCAATTCTTTTAGTTTTTTATTATTACGTACAAGGTGCCCCTTTGCAAGGAGTACTTGACAGTTTATAAATGAAGGCTCTATCTTTAATACCAAAAAAGTTATGCAAAATTTACGATCTTATAAAGTACATGTTAATGGTAAAAAACCGAAATTTCGATTTTTTTCAAAAACTGCAATTCTTCTAGTTTTTTATTATTACGTACAAGGTGCCCCTTTGCAAGGAGTACTTGACAGTTTATAAATGAAGGCTCTATCTTTAATACCAAAAAAGTTATGCAAAATTTACGATCTTATAAAGTACATGTTAATGGTAAAAAACCGAAATTTCGATTTTTTTCAAAAACTGCAATTCTTCTAGTTTTTTATTATTACGTACAAGGTGCCCCTTTGCAAGGAGTACTTGACAGTTTATAAATGAAGGCTCTATCTTTAATACCAAAAAAGTTATGCAAAATTTACGATCTTATAAAGTACATGTTAATGGTAAAAAACCGAAATTTCGATTTTTTTCAAAAACTGCAATTCTTCTAGTTTTTTATTATTACGTACAAGGTGCCCCTTTGCAAGGAGTACTTGACAGTTTATAAATGAAGGCTCTATCTTTAATACCAAAAAAGTTATGCAAAATTTACGATCTTATAAAGTACATGTTAATGGTAAAAAACCGAAATTTCGATTTTTTTCAAAAACTGCAATTCTTCTAGTTTTTTATTATTACGAGCAAGGTGCCCCTTTGCATGGAGTACTTGACAGTTTATAAATGAAGGCTCTATCATTAATACCAAAAAAGTTATGCAAAATTTACGATCTTATAAAGCACATGTTAATGGTAAAAGTGCGAAATTTCGATTTTTTTCAAAAACTGCAATTCTTTTAGTTTTCTATTATTACGTACAAGGTGCCCCTTTGCAAGGTGTACTTGACAGTTTTTAAATGAAGGCTCTATCTTTAATACCAAAAAAGTTATGCAAAATTTACGATCTTATAAAGTACATGTTAATGGTAAAAGTGCGAAATTTCGATTTTTTTCAAAAACTGCATTTCTTTTAGTTTTTTATTATTACGTACAAGGTGCCCCTTTGCATGGAGTACTTGACAGTTTTTAAATGAAGGCTCTATCTTTAATACCAAAAAAGTTATGCAAAATTTACGATCTTATAAAGTACATGTTAATAGTAAAAAACCGAAATTTCGATTTTTTTCAAAAACTGCAATTCTTTTAGTTTTTTATTATTACGTACAAGGTGACCCTTTGCAAAGAGTACATGACAGTTTTTAAATGAAGGCTCTATCTTTAATACCAAAAAAGTTATGCAAAATTTACGATCTTATAAAGTACATGTTAATTGTAAAAAATCGAAATTTCGATTTTTTTCAAAAACTGCAATTCTTCTAGTTTTTTATTATTACGTACAAGGTGCCCCTTTGCATGGAGTACTTGACAGTTTTTAAATGAAGGCTCTATCTTTAATACCAAAAAAGTTATGCAAAATTTACGATCTTATAAAGTACATGTTAATAGTAAAAAACCAAAATTTCGATTTTTTTCAAAAACTGCAATTCTTTTAGTTTTTTATTATTACGTACAAGGTGACCCTTTGCAAAGAGTACATGACAGTTTTTAAATGAAGGCTCTATCTTTAATACCAAAAAAGTTATGCAAAATTTACGATCTTATAAAGTACATGTTAATTGTAAAAAATCGAAATTTCGATTTTTTTCAAAAACTGCAATTCTTCTAGTTTTTTATTATTACGTACAAGGTGCCCCTTTGCATGGAGTACTTGACAGTTTTTAAATGAAGGCTCTATCTTTAATACCAAAAAAGTTATGCAAAATTTACGATCTTATAAAGTACATGTTAATAGTAAAAAACCGAAATTTCGATTTTTTTCAAAAACTGCAATTCTTTTAGTTTTCTATTATTACGTACAAGGTGCCCCTTTGCCAGAAGAACTTGACAGTTTTTAAATGAAAGCTCTATCTTTAATAACAAAGAAGTTATGCAAAATTTTCGATCTAAAAAAGTACATATTAATTGTAAAAAATCGAAATTTCGATTTTTCTCAAAAACTATAATTTTTTCAGTTTTTGATAATTACGTACAAGGTGCCCCTTTGCCAGGAGTACTTGACAGTTTTTAAATGAAAGCTCTATCTTTAATAACAAAAACGTTATGCAAAATTTTCGATCTAAAAAAGTACATATTAATTGTAAAAAATCAAAATTTCGATTTTTCTCAAAAACTATAATTTTTTCAATTTTGATAATTATGTGCAAGATGCTTCTTCGCTAGGAGTACTTGGCAGTTTTTAAATGAAAGCTCTATCTTTAACAACAAAAAAGTTATGCAAAATTTTCGATCTAAAAAAGTACATGTTAATTGTAAAAAATCGAAATTTCGATTTTTCTCAAAAACTATATTTTTTTCAATTTTGATAATTATGTGCAAGGTGCTTCTTTGCTAGGAGTACTTGACTGTTTTTAAATGAAAGCTGTATCTTTAATAACAAAAAAGTTATGCAAAATTTTCGATCTAAAAAAGTACATGTTAATTGTAAAAAATCGAAATTTCGATTTTTCTCAAAAACTATAATTTTTTCAATTTTGATAATTATGTGCAAGATGCTTCTTCGCTAGGAGTACTTGACTGTTTTTAAATGAAAGCTCTATCTTTAATAACAAAAAAGTTATGCAAAATTTTCGATCTAAAAAAGTACATGTTAATTGTAAAAAATCGAAATATCGATTTTTCTCAAAAACTATAATTTTTTCAATTTTGATAATTATGTGCAAGATGCTTCTTCGCTAGGAGTACTTGACGGTTTTTAAATGAAAGCTCTATCTTTAATAACAAAAAAGTTATGCAAAATTTTCGATCTAAAAAAGTACATGTTAATTGTAAAAAATCGAAATTTCGATTTTTCTCAAAAACTATAATTTTTTCAATTTTGATAATTATGTGCAAGGTGCTTCTTCGCTAGGAGTACTTGACTGTTTTTAAATGAAAGCTCTATCTTTAAAAGCAAAAAAGTTATATAAAATTTTCGATCTAAAAAAGTACATGTTAATTATTAAAAATCGAAATTTCGATTTTTCTCAAAAACTATAATTTTTTCAGTTTTTGATAATTACGTACAAGGTGCCCCTTTGCCAGGAGTACTTGGCAGTTTCTAAATAAAAGCTGTATCTTTAATAACAAAAAAGTTATGCAAAATTTTCGATCTAAAAAAGTACATGTTAATTGTAAAAAATCGAAATTTCGATTTTTCTCAAAAACTATAATTTTTTCAATTTTAATAATTACGTACCAAAGGCCGCTTTGTAAGGAGTACTTGGGAGTTTTTAAATGAAAGCTCTATCTTTAATAACAAAAAAGTTATGCAAAATTTTCGATCTAAAAAATTTCATGTTAATTGTAAAAAACCGAAATTTCGATTTTTCTCAAAAACTATAATTTTTCAGTTTTTGATAATTACGTACAAGGTGCCCGTTTGCAAGGAGTACTTGACTGTTTTTAAATGAAAGCTATATCTTTAATAACAAAAAAGTTATACAAAATTTTCGATCTAAAAAAATACATGTTAGTTGTAAAAAACCGAAATTTCGATTTTTCTCAAAAACTATAATTTTTTCAATTTTAATAATTATGTGCAAGGTGCCCCTTTGCCAGGAGTGCTTGGCAGTTTTTAAATGAAAGCTCTATCTTTAATAACAAAAAAGTTATGCAAAATTTTCGATCTAAAAAATTTCATGTTAATTGTAAAAAACCGAAATTTCGATTTTTTTCAAAAACTACAATTTTTTTAGTTTTTGGTTATTACGGTCAAGGTGTCCCTTTGCAAGGAGAACTTGACAGTTTTTAAATGAAAGCTCTATCTTTAATAACAAAAAAGTTATGCAAAATTTTCGATCTAAAAAATTACATGTTAATTGTAAAAAACCGAAATTTCGATTTTTTTCAAAAACTACAATTTTTTTATTTTTTTTATTATTACGTACAAGGTGCCCCTTTGCAAGGAGTACTTGACAGTTTTTAAATGAAGGCTCTATCGTTAATAACAAAAAAGTTATGCAAAATTTTCGATTTAAAAAAGTACATGTTAATTGTAAAAAACCGAAATTTCGATTTTCCTCAAAAACTACAATTTTTTTAGTTTTTGATTATTACGTACAAGGTGCCCCTTTGCAAGAAGTACTTGACAGTTTTTAAATGAAAGCTCTATCTTTAATAACAAAAAAGTTATGCAAAATTTTCGATCTAAAAAAGTACATGTTAATTGTAAAAACAGAAATTTTGATTTTTCTTAAAAACTATAATATTTTTAGTTTTGATAATTATGTGCAAGGTGCCCGTTCGCAAGGAGTACTTGACAGTTTTTAAATAAAAGCTCTATCTTAAATACCAAAAAAGTTATGCAAAATTTACGATCTTATAAAGTACATGTTAATGGTAAAAAACCGAAATTTTGATTTTTTGCAAAAACTACAATTTTTTTAGTTTTTTATTATTACGTACAAGGTGCCCCTTTGTAAAAATTAAAAATAAATAATTATAAAAACAAACACGATATAGCATGACTTGCCTTAATCCTAACTTCTTCTGACTCGTCTTGCATCAGTCTAATCAGTTTATCGCAGACAGTTTCCAGTGAAACTTTAGTAGTTTGGCGTAGAACAAACCGGTGACAAGGGCGTGATTGGCCCTTAGACATCACCATTAAACCAACTCGTCCTCGATTTGATCCCCAAATAACCTTGATATCATTGATTCCATAAATCCCTAATTAAATTCAAAATAGATCACAGACAAACTGCATGAATATTACATTTAAGGTGCTGCCATTTACTTACTATGCGTTTAATTAACTCCTTAATAAAATCCGTGAACATCAAGTCGGTGTCGTCGCCCAAACACTCCTGGATCATGCGGTATACCTCCGGAAAATCCAGATAAGGGCCAACCTTCTGGATCGTACTTTTACAGGCCTAAATGGGGTCCATGCATGAGTTAAGTGAGTAAAATGATCCAAAAAAGTCATACCTTGACAACATACACGTCTGGATTGCATAGATGCAAGAGTAAAGTGATGAGGTTCCCTTGGATCTCACTCGATCCTTGAATGCCTCAAAATTGGTCTCCTGGCCAAGGGATGTTGCCAGATCTCCTAATAACTGGATCGAGGATCTCCTTAGACCTGGATCCTCTTGACTGAATAGCAACTTGATCCTCACTGCTCCGGTAACTTGAAAGGAACTGAATTTGTACCCTGGCAAACTGTTCAGGAGTTTCGAGAAGGATTGCAGGGACTCCAGGATCAGCTCGCTTTCGTTCCTAGATAAGGAAGAATAGGTCGATCATTTTGTAAATGATTAAATTAAGAGTAGAACCTTTCAAGGAACCTACAGTTGAGTAGCTCGTTGTCGAGTTATTTCTTCGGGTCCTATTTATTTATTAAGAAATAAATCCTGGAATTTTTACTGAATTGACTTAGAAAATGGACAATATTGATAATGTGGACTAAAAACTCATTAAAATCCATATCGAGATTTGATCACCAGAAACAAAGTCTGTGATAATCACAGAAAAGCTTGCCGGTCAATAAAATCAATCAATTAATAAATTGTCACTGTCAAAATTAGATGTTTTATTTGTAATTCTTATGGTAGAGATTTATTCAAAGTAAGTATATGTAAACGGAATCCAGGTATTAGAGGTTTTTAAAGAAGAAGAGAGAGAAGAAGAAGAAGAAAAAGAAGAAGCAGAAGAAACTTAGGGCTCAACTGCTTGTAAAAAATCAATAATTTTGTCCAGGCATTTAAAAAAGAGGAAGAAGAAGGAGAAGAGAAGTAGCAGTAGCCAAAGTGCGAGAGAAAAGAAGAGAGATGAGAGATGAGAGAGAGAAAAGAGAATTCGTATGTCAAAGAAACCACTTATGTCGGGAAATCTCAGTTAATTCGCCTCAGTTATGGGCTTAGTTTTAACACCTTTTAATAACAAAATATATAACATAAATTGCTAGCCAAGAAACAGGACAGTTGTAACCTTACCTATTAATAATAAAAGCACTAACCCGGATTAAAAATTTTTAACGGAACCACGGAGTCAAAAGCGCCATACTTCTTTATTAAATAATGTAAACGAAGTGTGATAAACGAAGTAATAATCATAAGTATACTCCGAGCAGAAATGTAGGGTTTAAAGAATGTCATACATTTCCACAAATAAATAAAATATTTAAGACGCCCGATATTCTAATAGAACGAACTATAGCAAATTTAGAGGTCGTTCCGCTACATTATATATTTAAGAAAGAACTACGGGTTTGATAAATTTTTTTAATTTTCAAAATTTTTATAGACACTTTTTGTTCCAAATTAAAAATAGAACAAAGTACAAAGAATAACATTTAACCGTAAAACGAAAAATAAAGGAGTTATGGGAGGTTTTTGAAATTTTTGAAAAATTGAAAAAAAAAATATTGCTCATAAAATCGGTTTTTATTTTTTTTCGGGAAAAATATTGGTTGCAGAAAAAAAATTGTATTAACAAAAGTTGTTTGGAACTTCAATGCCCATCAGATTCAATAAAAAAAAGATTTTTTTTGATTGAATTGAAAAAAGCCTTTAAACAGTTTATCTTTATTTTCTCGAAAACTAGATGTAATACTAAAAAAAAAATTTTTGCACCGAATTTCCGATCAAAAACAGAACAACTCATAATGAACGATATTTAATCGTAAAACAAGAAATACCAGAGTTATAAAAGATTTTTGAGAAAAGTTAAGAAACTTACCCCAAATTGTGATAATCCAAACAGTTCATTAAAATGCCCAGTATCTGATTGCAGTACCGCACCACGAGTTCCTTATTCAAATTCTCCGGGGCATACCCCGATCTTCCGCACCCAGCAGCTCTGGTCCAGCTGGACATCCAAAATTTGAAAATCCTGAAAAAGGAATTATCGACGTCTGTTTTTGAGGCCAAAAATGGGCTACAAAAATGCCATATCTCGGCTCTCGTAGAAGCTACGACCTTGCGGATGGTCTCGTTGGATTCAAAATGACAAAACTAATACAAGACGTTGGAATTTTCCCGATAGCTCCCATAGAAGCCGAGATATAAGCCTTCAAAGTTTGGGTTTTTTTTTTTCGGGTATACCCCTCCGTATCGAATTTTTTCACCAAAAATTGACTTTTTCGAAATCAAAGTAAGTATACCAGCGACTTATTCTGATCACCTAGATTACAAAAACACCGGGTTATAACAGGATCCGAGCAGAACTAAGGGAATGAGAGCACTTTGAAAATCCTGAAAAAATCGTTTTCGACGTCCGTTTTTGAGGCCAAAAATGGGCTACAAAAATGCCATATCTCAGCTTTCGTAGAAGCTACGATCTTGCGGATGGTCTCGTTGGATTCAAAATGACGAAACTAAGATAAGACCGTTGGAATTTTCCCGATAGCTTCCATAGAAGCTGAGATATGAGTCTTCAAAAATTAGGTTTTTTCATTTTTCGGGTATACACCTCCGTATCGAATTTTTTCACCAAAAATTGATTTTTTTCAAACTAAGTATACCAGCGTCTTATTCCGATCACCTAGATTACGAAAACACCGGGTTATAATAGGATCCGAGCAGAACTAAGGGATTGAGAGCAATTTGAAAATCCTGAAAAAATCGTTTTCGACGTCCGTTTTTGAGGCCAAAAATGGATTACAAAAATGCGATATCTCGGCTATTGTAAAAGCTACGATCTTGCGGATGGTCTCGTTGGATTCAAAATGACGAAACTAAGACAAGACCGTTGGAATTTTCCCGATAGCTTCCATAGAAGCTGAGATATGAGCCTTCAAAGTTTGGGTTTTTTCATTTTTCGGGTATACCCCCCGTATCGAATTTTTTCACCAAAAATTAATTTTTTTCAAAGTCAAACTAAGTATACCAGCGTCTTATTCTGATCACCTAGATTACGAAAACACCGGGTTATACCAGGATCCGAGCAGAACTAAGGGAATGAGAGCACTTTGAAAATCCTGAAAAAATCGTTTTCGACGTCCGTTTTTGAGGCCAAAAATGGGCTACAAAAATGCGATATCTCGGCTATCGTAAAAGCTACGTTCTTGCGGAAGGTCTCGTTGGATTCAGAAGGACGAAACTAAGACAAGACCGTTGGAATTTTTCCGATAGCTCTCATAGAAGCCGAGATATGAGTCTTCAAAATTTGGGTTTTTTCATTTTTCGGGTATACCCCTCCGTATCGAATTTTTTCACCAAAAATTGATTTTTTCGAAATCAAACTAAGTATGCCAGCGTCTTATTCTGATCACCTAGATTACGAAAACACCGGGTTATAACAGGATCCGAGCAGAACTAAAGCAAAATTTTCGATCTAAAAAAGTACATGTTAATTGTAAAAAACCGAAATTTTGATTTTTCCTAAAAACTATAATTTTTTCAATTTTGATAATTATGTGCAAGATGTCCTTTTGCCAGGAGTACTTGGCAGTTTTTAAATGAAAGCTCTATCCTTAATAACAAAAGAGTTATGCAAAATTTTCGATCTAAAAAAGTACATGTTAATTGTAAAAAACCAAAATTTCGATTTTTCTTAAAAACTATAATTTTTTCAATTTTGATAATTATGTACAAAGTGCCCCTTTGCAAGGAGTACCTGGCGGTTTTTAAATGAAAGATCTATCTTTAATAACAAAAAAGTTATGCAAAATTTTCGATCTAAAAAAGAACATGTTAATTGTAAAAAAAAAAATTTCGATTTTTCTCAAAAACTATAATTTTTTAAATTTTGATTATTATGTGCAAGGTGCCCCTTCACTAGGAGTACTTGACAGTTTTTAAATGAAAGCTCTATCCTTAATAACAAAAAAGTTATGCAAAATTTTCGATCTAAAAAAGTACATGTTAATTGTAAACAACCGAAATTTCGATTTTTCTCAAAAACTATAATTTTTTCAATTTTGATAATTATGTGCAAGATGCCTCTTTGCTAGGAGTACTTGACAGTTTTTAAATGAAAGCTCTTTCTTTAAGAACAAACAAGTTATGCAAAATTTTCGATCTAAAAAAGTACATGTTAATTGTAAAAAACCAAAATTTCGATTTTTCTTAAAAACTATAATTTTTTCAATTTTGATAATTATGTACAAAGTGCCCCTTTGCAAGGAGTACCTGGCGGTTTTTAAATGAAAGCTCTATCTTTAATAACAAAAAAGTTATGCAAAATTTTCGATCTAAAAAAGTACATGTTAATTGTAAAAAACCAAAATTTCGATTTTTCTTAAAAACTATAATTTTTTCAATTTTGATAATTATGTACAAAGTGCCCCTTTGCAAGGAGTACCTGGCGGTTTTTAAATGAAAGCTCTATCTTTAATAACAAAAAAGTTATGCAAAATTTTCGATCTAAAAAATTACATGTTAATTGTAAAAAACCAAAATTTCGATTTTTTTCAAAAACTACAATTTTTTTTAGTTTTTGGTTATTACGTACAAGGTGTCCCTTTGCAAGTAGTACTTGACAGTTTTTAAATGAAAGCTCTATCTTTAATAACAAAAAAGTTATGCAAAATTTTCGATCTAAAAAATTACATGTTAATTGTAAAAAACCAAAATTTCGATTTTTTTCAAAAACTACAATTTTTTTTAGTTTTTGGTTATTACGTACAAGGTGTCCCTTTGCAAGGAGTACTTGACAGTTTTTAAATGAAAGCTCTATCTTTAATAACAAAAAAGTTATGCAAAATTTTCGATCTAAAAAATTACATGTTAATTGTAAAAAACCAAAATTTCGATTTTTTTCAAAAACTACAATTTTTTTTAGTTTTTGGTTATTACGTACAAGGTGTCCCTTTGCAAGTAGTACTTGACAGTTTTTAAATGAAAGCTCTATCTTTAAAAACAAAAAAGTTATGCAAAATTTTCGATCTAAAAAAGTACATGTTAATTGTAAAAAACCGAAATTTCGATTTTTCTTAAAAACTATAATTTTTTAAATTTTGATAATTATGTGCAAGGTGCCCCTTTACTAGGAGTACTTGATTGTTTTTAAATGAAAGCTCTATCTTTAATAACAAAAAAGTTATGCAAAATTTTCGATCTAAAAAATTACATGTTAATTGTAAAAAACCGAAATTTCGATTTTTTTTAAAAACTACATTTTTTTTAGTTTTTGGTTATTACGTACAAGGTGTCCCTTTGCAAGTAGTACTTGACAGTTTTTAAATGAAAGCTCTATCTTTAAAAACAAAAAAGTTATGCAAAATTTTCGATCTAAAAAAGTACATGTTAATTGTAAAAAACCGAAATTTCGATTTTTCTTAAAAACTATAATTTTTTAAATTTTGATAATTATGTGCAAGGTGCCCCTTTACTAGGAGTACTTGATTGTTTTTAAATGAAAGCTCTATCTTTAATAACAAAAAAGTTATGCAAAATTTTCGATCTAAAAAAGTACATGTTAATTGTAAAAAACCGAAATTTCGATTTTTCTTAAAAACTATAATTTTTTAAATTTTGATAATTATGTGCAAGGTGCCCCTTTACTAGGAGTACTTGATTGTTTTTAAATGAAAGCTCTATCTTTAATAACAAAAAAGTTATGCAAAATTTTTGATCTAAAAAAGTACATGTTAATTGTAAAAAACCGAAATTTCGATTTTTTTCAAAAACTACAATTTTTTTAGTTTTTGGTTATTACGTACAAGGTGTCCCTTTGCAAGGAGTACTTGACAGTTTTTAAATGAAAGCTCTATCTTTAATAACAAAAAAGTTATGCAAAATTTTCGATCTAAAAAAGTACATGTTAATTGTAAAAAACCGAAATTTCGATTTTTTTTAAAAACTACAATTTTTTTAGTTTTTGGTTATTACGTACAAGGTGTCCCTTTGCAAGTAGTACTTGACAGTTTTTAAATGAAAGCTCTATCTTTAATAACAAAAAAGTTATGCAAAATTTTCGATCTAAAAAAGTACATGTTAATTGTAAAAAACCGAAATTTCGATTTTTCTCAAAAATTATAATTTTTTCAATTTTAATAATTATGTGCAAGGTGCCCCTTTGCCAGAAGTACTTGGCAGTTTTTAAATGAAAGCTTTATCTTTAATAACAAAAAAGTTATGCAAAATTTTCGATCTAAAAAATTACATGTTAATTGTAAAAAACCGAAATTCCGATTTTTTTCAAAAACTACAATTTTTTTAGTTTTTGGTTATTACGTACAAGGTGTCCCTTTGCAAGTAGTACTTGACAGTTTTTAAATGAAAGCTCTATCTTTAAAAACAAAAAAGTTATGCAAAATTTTCGATCTAAAAAAGTACATGTTAATTGTAAAAAACCGAAATTTCGATTTTTCTTAAAAACTATAATTTTTTAAATTTTGATAATTATGTGCAAGGTGCCCCTTTACTAGGAGTACTTGATTGTTTTTAAATGAAAGCTCTATCTTTAATAACAAAAAAGTTATGCAAAATTTTCGATCTAAAAAATTACATGTTAATTGTAAAAAACCGAAATTTCGATTTTTTTTAAAAACTACATTTTTTTTAGTTTTTGGTTATTACGTACAAGGTGTCCCTTTGCAAGTAGTACTTGACAGTTTTTAAATGAAAGCTCTATCTTTAAAAACAAAAAAGTTATGCAAAATTTTCGATCTAAAAAAGTACATGTTAATTGTAAAAAACCGAAATTTCGATTTTTCTTAAAAACTATAATTTTTTAAATTTTGATAATTATGTGCAAGGTGCCCCTTTACTAGGAGTACTTGATTGTTTTTAAATGAAAGCTCTATCTTTAATAACAAAAAAGTTATGCAAAATTTTCGATCTAAAAAAGTACATGTTAATTGTAAAAAACCGAAATTTCGATTTTTCTTAAAAACTATAATTTTTTAAATTTTGATAATTATGTGCAAGGTGCCCCTTTACTAGGAGTACTTGATTGTTTTTAAATGAAAGCTCTATCTTTAATAACAAAAAAGTTATGCAAAATTTTTGATCTAAAAAAGTACATGTTAATTGTAAAAAACCGAAATTTCGATTTTTTTCAAAAACTACAATTTTTTTAGTTTTTGGTTATTACGTACAAGGTGTCCCTTTGCAAGGAGTACTTGACAGTTTTTAAATGAAAGCTCTATCTTTAATAACAAAAAAGTTATGCAAAATTTTCGATCTAAAAAAGTACATGTTAATTGTAAAAAACCGAAATTTCGATTTTTTTTAAAAACTACAATTTTTTTAGTTTTTGGTTATTACGTACAAGGTGTCCCTTTGCAAGTAGTACTTGACAGTTTTTAAATGAAAGCTCTATCTTTAATAACAAAAAAGTTATGCAAAATTTTCGATCTAAAAAAGTACATGTTAATTGTAAAAAACCGAAATTTCGATTTTTCTCAAAAATTATAATTTTTTCAATTTTAATAATTATGTGCAAGGTGCCCCTTTGCCAGAAGTACTTGGCAGTTTTTAAATGAAAGCTTTATCTTTAATAACAAAAAAGTTATGCAAAATTTTCGATCTAAAAAATTACATGTTAATTGTAAAAAACCGAAATTCCGATTTTTTTCAAAAACTACAATTTTTTTAGTTTTTGGTTATTACGTACAAGGTGTCCCTTTGCAAGTAGTACTTGACAGTTTTTAAATGAAAGCTCTATCTTTAATAACAAAAAAGTTATGCAAAATTTTCGATCTAAAAAAGTACATGTTAATGGTAAAAAACCGAAATTTCGATTTTTCTCAAAAACTATAATTTTTTCAATTTTAATAATTATGTGCAAGGTGCCCCTTTGCCAGGAGTACTTGGCAGTTTTTAAATGAAAGCTTTATCTTTAATAACAAAAAAGTTATGCAAAATTTTCGATCTAAAAAAGTACATGTTAATTGTAAAAAACCAAAATTTCGATTTTTTTCAAAAACTACAATTTTTTTAGTTTTTGGTTATTACGTACAAGGTGTCCCTTTGCAAGGAGTACTTGACACTTTTTTAATGAAAGCTCTATCTTTAATAACAAAAAAGTTATGCAAAATTTTCGATCTAAAAAAGTACATGTTAATTGTAAAAAACCGAAATTTCGATTTTTTTCAAAAACTACAATTTTTTTAGTTTTTGCTTATTACGTACAAGGTGTCCCTTTGCAAGTAGTACTTGACAGTTTTTAAATGAAAGCTCTATCTTTAATAACAAAAAAGTTATGCAAAATTTTCGATCTAAAAAAGTACATGTTAATTGTAAAAAACCGAAAATTCGATTTTTTTCAAAAACTACAATTTTTTTAGTTTTTGCTTATTACGTACAAGGTGTCTCTTTGCAAGTAGTACTTGACAGTTTTTAAATGAAAGCTCTATCTTTAATAACAAAAAAGTTATGCAAAATTTTTGATCTAAAAAATTACATGTTAATTGTAAAAAACCGAAATTTCGATTTTTTTTAAAAACTACAATTTTTTTAGTTTTTGGTTATTACGTACAAGGTGTCCCTTTGCAAGTAGTACTTGACAGTTTTTAAATGAAAGCTCTATCTTTAAAAACAAAAAAGTTATGCAAAATTTTCGATCTAAAAAAGTACATGTTAATTGTAAAAAACCGAAATTTCGATTTTTCTTAAAAACTATAATTTTTTAAATTTTGATAATTATGTGCAAGGTGCCCCTTTACTAGGAGTACTTGATTGTTTTTAAATGAAAGCTCTCTCTTTAATAACAAAAAAGTTATGCAAAATTTTCGATCTAAAAAAGTACATGTTAATAGTAAAAAACCGAAATTTCGATTTTTCTCAAAAACTATAATTTTTTCAATTTTAATAATTATGTGCAAGGTGCCCCTTTGCCAGGAGTGCTTGGCAGTTTTTAAATGAAAGCTTTATCTTTAATAACAAAAAAGTTATGCAAAATTTTCGATCTAAAAAAGTACATGTTAATTGTAAAAAAACGAAATTTCGATTTTTTTCAAAAACTACAATTTTTTTAGTTTTTGGTTATTACGTACAAGGTGTCCCTTTGCAAGGAGTACTTGACAGTTTTTAAATAAAAGCTCTTTCTTTAAGAACAAACAAGTTATGCAAAATTTTCGATCTAAAAAAGTACATGTTAATTGTAAAAAACCAAAATTTCGATTTTTCTTAAAAACTATAATTTTTTCAATTTTGATAATTATGTACAAAGTGCCCCTTTGCAAGGAGTACCTGGCGGTTTTTAAATGAAAGCTCTATCTTTAATAACAAAAAAGTTATGCAAAATTTTCGATCTAAAAAAGTACATGTTAATTGTAAAAAACCGAAATTTTAATTTTTCCTAAAAACTATAATATTTTCAATTTTGATAATTATGTGCAAGATGTCCTTTTGCCAGGAGTACTTGGCAGTTTTTAAATGAAAGCTCTATCCTTAATAACAAAAAAGTTATGCAAAATTTTCGATCTAAAAAAGTACATGTTAATTGTAAAAAACCGAAATTTTAATTTTTCCTAAAAACTATAATATTTTCAATTTTGATAATTATGTGCAAGATGTCCTTTTGCCAGGAGTACTTGGCAGTTTTTAAATGAAAGCTCTATCCTTAATAACAAAAAAGTTATGCAAAATTTTCGATCTAAAAAAGTACATGTTAATTGTAAAAAACCAAAATTTCGATTTTTCTTAAAAACTATAATTTTTTCAATTTTGATAATTATGTACAAAGTGCCCCTTTGCAAGGAGTACCTGGCGGTTTTTAAATGAAAGCTCTATCTTTAATAACAAAAAAGTTATGCAAAATTTTCGATCTAAAAAAGTACATGTTAATTGTAAAAAACCGAAATTTTAATTTTTCCTAAAAACTATAATATTTTCAATTTTGATAATTATGTGCAAGATGTCCTTTTGCCAGAAGTACTTGGCAGTTTTTAAATGAAAGCTCTATCCTTAATAACAAAAAAGTTATGCAAAATTTTCGATCTAAAAAAGTACATGTTAATTGTAAAAAACCGAAATTTTAATTTTTCTCAAAAACTATAATTTTTTCAATTTTGATAATTATGTGCAAGATGCCTCTTTGCTAGGAGTACTTGACAGTTTTTAAATGAAAGCTCTTTCTTTAAGAACAAACAAGTTATGCAAAATTTTCGATCTAAAAAAGTACATGTTAATTGTAAAAAACCAAAATTTCGATTTTTCTTAAAAACTATAATTTTTTCAATTTTGATAATTATGTACAAAGTGCCCCTTTGCAAGGAGTACCTGGCGGTTTTTAAATGAAAGCTCTATCTTTAATAACAAAAAAGTTATGCAAAATTTTCGATCTAAAAAAGTACATGTTAATTGTAAAAAACCGAAATTTTAATTTTTCCTAAAAACTATAATATTTTCAATTTTGATAATTATGTGCAAGATGTCCTTTTGCCAGGAGTACTTGGCAGTTTTTAAATGAAAGCTCTATCCTTAATAACAAAAAAGTTATGCAAAATTTTCGATCTAAAAAAGTACATGTTAATTGTAAAAAACCGAAATTTCGATATTTCTCAAAAACTATAATTTTTTAAATTTTGATAATTATGTGCAAGGTGCCCCTTCACTAGGAGTACTTGACAGTTTTTAAATGAAAGCTCTATCTTTAATAACAAAAAAATTTTGCAAAATTTTCGAACTAAAAAAGTACATGTTAATTGTAAAAAACCGAAATTTCGATATTTCTCAAAAACTATAATTTTTTCAATTTTAATAATTATGTGCAAGGTGCCCCTTTGCTAGGAATAATTGACAGTTTTTAAATAAAAGCTCTATCTTTAATAACAAAAAAGTTATACAAAATTTTCGATCCAAAAAATTACATGTTAATTGTAAAAAACCGAAATTTTAATTATTCTCAAAAACTATAATTTTTTCAATTTTGATAATTATGTGCAAGATGCCTCTTTGCTAGGAGTACTTGACAGTTTTTAAATGAAAGCTCTATCCTTAATAACAAAAAAGTTATGCAAAATTTTCGATCTAAAAAAGTACATGTTAATTGTAAAAAAAAAAATTTCGATTTTTCTCAAAAACTATAATTTTTTAAATTTTGATTATTATGTGCAAGGTGCCCCTTCACTAGGAGTACTTGACAGTTTTTAAATGAAAGCTCTATCCTTAATAACAAAAAAGTTATGCAAAATTTTCGATCTAAAAAAGTACATGTTAATTGTAAACAACCGAAATTTCGATTTTTCTCAAAAACTATAATTTTTTCAATTTTGATAGTTATGTGCAAGATGTCCTTTTGCCAGGAGTACTTGGCAGTTTTTAAATGAAAGCTCTATCCTTAATAACAAAAAAGTTATGCAAAATTTTCGATCTAAAAAAGTACATGTTAATTGTAAAAAACCGAAATTTCGATTTTTCTTAAAAACTATAATTTTTTCAATTTTGATAATTATGTACAAAGTGCCCCTTTGCAAGGAGTACCTGGCGGTTTTTAAATGAAAGCTCTATCTTTAATAACAAAAAAGTTATGCAAAATTTTCGATCTAAAAAAGTACATGTTAATTGTAAAAAACCGAAATTTTAATTTTTCCTAAAAACTATAATATTTTCAATTTTGATAATTATGTGCAAGATGTCCTTTTGCCAGAAGTACTTGGCAGTTTTTAAATGAAAGCTCTATCCTTAATAACAAAAAAGTTATGCAAAATTTTCGATCTAAAAAAGTACATGTTAATTGTAAAAAACCGAAATTTTAATTTTTCTCAAAAACTATAATTTTTTCAATTTTGATAATTATGTGCAAGATGCCTCTTTGCTAGGAGTACTTGACAGTTTTTAAATGAAAGCTCTTTCTTTAAGAACAAACAAGTTATGCAAAATTTTCGATCTAAAAAAGTACATGTTAATTGTAAAAAACCAAAATTTCGATTTTTCTTAAAAACTATAATTTTTTCAATTTTGATAATTATGTACAAAGTGCCCCTTTGCAAGGAGTACCTGGCGGTTTTTAAATGAAAGCTCTATCTTTAATAACAAAAAAGTTATGCAAAATTTTCGATCTAAAAAAGTACATGTTAATTGTAAAAAACCGAAATTTTAATTTTTCCTAAAAACTATAATATTTTCAATTTTGATAATTATGTGCAAGATGTCCTTTTGCCAGGAGTACTTGGCAGTTTTTAAATGAAAGCTCTATCCTTAATAACAAAAAAGTTATGCAAAATTTTCGATCTAAAAAAGTACATGTTAATTGTAAAAAACCGAAATTTCGATATTTCTCAAAAACTATAATTTTTTAAATTTTGATAATTATGTGCAAGGTGCCCCTTCACTAGGAGTACTTGACAGTTTTTAAATGAAAGCTCTATCTTTAATAACAAAAAAATTTTGCAAAATTTTCGAACTAAAAAAGTACATGTTAATTGTAAAAAACCGAAATTTCGATATTTCTCAAAAACTATAATTTTTTCAATTTTAATAATTATGTGCAAGGTGCCCCTTTGCTAGGAATAATTGACAGTTTTTAAATAAAAGCTCTATCTTTAATAACAAAAAAGTTATACAAAATTTTCGATCCAAAAAATTACATGTTAATTGTAAAAAACCGAAATTTTAATTATTCTCAAAAACTATAATTTTTTCAATTTTGATAATTATGTGCAAGATGCCTCTTTGCTAGGAGTACTTGACAGTTTTTAAATGAAAGCTCTATCCTTAATAACAAAAAAGTTATGCAAAATTTTCGATCTAAAAAAGTACATGTTAATTGTAAAAAAAAAAATTTCGATTTTTCTCAAAAACTATAATTTTTTAAATTTTGATTATTATGTGCAAGGTGCCCCTTCACTAGGAGTACTTGACAGTTTTTAAATGAAAGCTCTATCCTTAATAACAAAAAAGTTATGCAAAATTTTCGATCTAAAAAAGTACATGTTAATTGTAAACAACCGAAATTTCGATTTTTCTCAAAAACTATAATTTTTTCAATTTTGATAATTATGTGCAAGATGCCTCTTTGCTAGGAGTACTTGACAGTTTTTAAATGAAAGCTCTTTCTTTAAGAACAAACAAGTTATGCAAAATTTTCGATCTAAAAAAGTACATGTTAATTGTAAAAAACCAAAATTTCGATTTTTCTTAAAAACTATAATTTTTTCAATTTTGATAATTATGTACAAAGTGCCCCTTTGCAAGGAGTACCTGGCGGTTTTTAAATGAAAGCTCTATCTTTAATAACAAAAAAGTTATGCAAAATTTTCGATCTAAAAAAGAACATGTTAATTGTAAAAAAAAAAATTTCGATTTTTCTCAAAAACTATAATTTTTTAAATTTTGATTATTATGTGCAAGGTGCCCCTTCACTAGGAGTACTTGACAGTTTTTAAATGAAAGCTCTATCCTTAATAACAAAAAAGTTATGCAAAATTTTCGATCTAAAAAAGTACATGTTAATTGTAAAAAACCGAAATTTTAATTTTTCTCAAAAACTATAATTTTTTCAATTTTGATAATTATGTGCAAGATGCCTCTTTGCTAGGAGTACTTGACAGTTTTTAAATGAAAGCTCTTTCTTTAAGAACAAAAAAGTTATGCAAAATTTTCGATCTAAAAAAGAACATGTTAATTGTAAAAAAAAAAATTTCGATTTTTCTCAAAAACTATAATTTTTTAAATTTTGATTATTATGTGCAAGGTGCCCCTTCACTAGGAGTACTTGACAGTTTTTAAATGAAAGCTCTATCCTTAATAACAAAAAAGTTATGCAAAATTTTCGATCTAAAAAAGTACATGTTAATTGTAAACAACCGAAATTTCGATTTTTCTCAAAAACTATAATTTTTTCAATTTTGATAGTTATGTGCAAGATGTCCTTTTGCCAGAAGTACTTGGCAGTTTTTAAATGAAAGCTCTATCCTTAATAACAAAAAAGTTATGCAAAATTTTCGATCTAAAAAAGTACATGTTAATTGTAAAAAACCGAAATTTTAATTTTTCTCAAAAACTATAATTTTTTCAATTTTGATAATTATGTGCAAGATGCCTCTTTGCTAGGAGTACTTGACAGTTTTTAAATGAAAGCTCTTTCTTTAAGAACAAACAAGTTATGCAAAATTTTCGATCTAAAAAAGTACATGTTAATTGTAAAAAACCAAAATTTCGATTTTTCTTAAAAACTATAATTTTTTCAATTTTGATAATTATGTACAAAGTGCCCCTTTGCAAGGAGTACCTGGCGGTTTTTAAATGAAAGCTCTATCTTTAATAACAAAAAAGTTATGCAAAATTTTCGATCTAAAAAAGTACATGTTAATTGTAAAAAACCGAAATTTTAATTTTTCCTAAAAACTATAATATTTTCAATTTTGATAATTATGTGCAAGATGTCCTTTTGCCAGGAGTACTTGGCAGTTTTTAAATGAAAGCTCTATCCTTAATAACAAAAAAGTTATGCAAAATTTTCGATCTAAAAAAGTACATGTTAATTGTAAAAAACCGAAATTTCGATATTTCTCAAAAACTATAATTTTTTCAATTTTAATAATTATGTGCAAGGTGCCCCTTTGCTAGGAATAATTGACAGTTTTTAAATAAAAGCTCTATCTTTAATAACAAAAAAGTTATGCAAAATTTTCGATCTAAAAAATTACATGTTAATTGTAAAAAACCGAAATTTTAATTTTTCTCAAAAACTATAATTTTTTCAATTTTAATAATTATGTGCAAGGTGCCCCTTTGCTAGGAATAATTGACAGTTTTTAAATAAAAGCTCTATCTTTAATAACAAAAAAGTTATACAAAATTTTCGATCCAAAAAATTACATCTTAATTGTAAAAAACCGAAATTTTAATTATTCTCAAAAACTATAATTTTTTCAATTTTGATAATTATGTGCAAGATGCCTCTTTGCTAGGAGTACTTGACAGTTTTTAAATGAAAGCTCTATCTTTAAGAACAAAAAAGTTATGCAAAATTTTCGATCTAAAAAAGTACATGTTAATTGAAAAAAATCGAAATTTCCATTTTTCTCAAAACCTATAATTTTTTCAATTTTGATAATTATGTGCAAGGTCCCCTTCGCTAGGAGTACTTGACGGTTTTTAAATGAAAGCTCTATCTTTAATAACAAAAAAGTTATGCAAAATTTTCGATCTAAAAAAGTACATGTTAATTGAAAAAAATCGAAATTTCCATTTTTCTCAAAACCTATAATTTTTTAAATTTTGATTATTATGTGCAAGGTGCCCCTTCACTAGGAGTACTTGACAGTTTTTAAATGAAAGCTCTATCCTTAATAACAAAAAAGTTATGCAAAATTTTCGATCTAAAAAAGTACATGTTAATTGTAAACAACCGAAATTTCCATTTTTTCTCAAAAACTATAATTTTTTCAATTTTGATAGTTATGTGCAAGATGTCCTTTTGCCAGGAGTACTTGGCAGTTTTTAAATGAAAGCTCTATCCTTAATAACAAAAAAGTTATGCAAAATTTTCGATCTAAAAAAGTACATGTTAATTTTAAAAAACCGAAATTTCGATTTTTTTCAAAAACTACAATTTTTTTAGTTTTTGGTTATTACGTACAAGGTGTCCCTTTGCAAGGAGTACTTGACAGTTTTTAAATGAAAGCTCTATCTTTAATAACAAAAAAGTTATGCAAAATTTTCGATCTAAAAAAGTACATGTTAATTTTAAAAAACCGAAATTTCGATTTTTTTCAAAAACTACAATTTTTTTAGTTTTTGGTTATTACGTACAAGGTGTCCCTTTGCAAGTAGTACTTGACAGTTTTTAAATGAAAGCTCTATCTTTAATAACAAAAAAGTTATGCAAAATTTTCGATCTAAAAAATTACATGTTAATTGTAAAAAACCAAAATTTCGATTTTTTTCAAAAACTACAATTTTTTTTAGTTTTTGGTTATTACGTACAAGGTGTCCCTTTGCAAGTAGTACTTGACAGTTTTTAAATGAAAGCTCTATCTTTAATAACAAAAAAGTTATGCAAAATTTTCGATCTAAAAAATTACATGTTAATTGTAAAAAACCAAAATTTCGATTTTTTTCAAAAACTACAATTTTTTTTAGTTTTTGGTTATTACGTACAAGGTGTCCCTTTGCAAGTAGTACTTGACAGTTTTTAAATGAAAGCTCTATCTTTAATAACAAAAAAGTTATGCAAAATTTTCGATCTAAAAAATTACATGTTAATTGTAAAAAACCAAAATTTCGATTTTTTTCAAAAACTACAATTTTTTTTAGTTTTTGGTTATTACGTACAAGGTGTCCCTTTGCAAGGAGTACTTGACAGTTTTTAAATGAAAGCTCTATCTTTAATAACAAAAAAGTTATGCAAAATTTTCGATCTAAAAAATTACATGTTAATTGTAAAAAACCAAAATTTCGATTTTTTTCAAAAACTACAATTTTTTTTAGTTTTTGGTTATTACGTACAAGGTGTCCCTTTGCAAGTAGTACTTGACAGTTTTTAAATGAAAGCTCTATCTTTAATAACAAAAAAGTTATGCAAAATTTTCGATCTAAAAAAGTACATGTTAATTGTAAAAAACCGAAATTTCGATTTTTTTCAAAAACTACAATTTTTTTAGTTTTTGCTTATTACGTACAAAGTGTCCCTTTGCAAGTAGTACTTGACAGTTTTTAAATGAAAGCTTTATCTTTAATAACAAAAAAGTTATGCAAAATTTTCGATCTAAAAAATTACATGTTAATTGTAAAAAACCAAAATTCCGATTTTTTTCAAAAACTACAATTTTTTTAGTTTTTGGTTATTACGTACAAGGTGTCCCTTTGCAAGTAGTACTTGACAGTTTTTAAATGAAAGCTCTATCTTTAAAAACAAAAAAGTTATGCAAAATTTTCAATCTAAAAAAGTACATGTTAATTGTAAAAAACCGAAATTTCGATTTTTCTTAAAAACTATAATTTTTTAAATTTTGATAATTATGTGCAAGGTGCCCCTTTACTAGGAGTACTTGATTGTTTTTAAATGAAAGCTCTATCTTTAATAACAAAAAAGTTATGCAAAATTTTCGATCTAAAAAATTACATGTTAATTGTAAAAAACCGAAATTTCGATTTTTTTTAAAAACTACATTTTTTTTAGTTTTTGGTTATTACGTACAAGGTGTCCCTTTGCAAGTAGTACTTGACAGTTTTTAAATGAAAGCTCTATCTTTAAAAACAAAAAAGTTATGCAAAATTTTCGATCTAAAAAAGTACATGTTAATTGTAAAAAACCGAAATTTCGATTTTTCTTAAAAACTATAATTTTTTAAATTTTGATAATTATGTGCAAGGTGCCCCTTTACTAGGAGTACTTGATTGTTTTTAAATGAAAGCTCTATCTTTAATAACAAAAAAGTTATGCAAAATTTTCGATCTAAAAAAGTACATGTTAATTGTAAAAAACCGAAATTTCGATTTTTCTTAAAAACTATAATTTTTTAAATTTTGATAATTATGTGCAAGGTGCCCCTTTACTAGGAGTACTTGATTGTTTTTAAATGAAAGCTCTATCTTTAATAACAAAAAAGTTATGCAAAATTTTTGATCTAAAAAAGTACATGTTAATTGTAAAAAACCGAAATTTCGATTTTTTTCAAAAACTACAATTTTTTTAGTTTTTGGTTATTACGTACAAGGTGTCCCTTTGCAAGGAGTACTTGACAGTTTTTAAATGAAAGCTCTATCTTTAATAACAAAAAAGTTATGCAAAATTTTCGATCTAAAAAAGTACATGTTAATTGTAAAAAACCGAAATTTCGATTTTTTTTAAAAACTACAATTTTTTTAGTTTTTGGTTATTACGTACAAGGTGTCCCTTTGCAAGTAGTACTTGACAGTTTTTAAATGAAAGCTCTATCTTTAATAACAAAAAAGTTATGCAAAATTTTCGATCTAAAAAAGTACATGTTAATTGTAAAAAACCGAAATTTCGATTTTTCTCAAAAATTATAATTTTTTCAATTTTAATAATTATGTGCAAGGTGCCCCTTTGCCAGAAGTACTTGGCAGTTTTTAAATGAAAGCTTTATCTTTAATAACAAAAAAGTTATGCAAAATTTTCGATCTAAAAAATTACATGTTAATTGTAAAAAACCGAAATTCCGATTTTTTTCAAAAACTACAATTTTTTTAGTTTTTGGTTATTACGTACAAGGTGTCCCTTTGCAAGTAGTACTTGACAGTTTTTAAATGAAAGCTCTATCTTTAATAACAAAAAAGTTATGCAAAATTTTCGATCTAAAAAAGTACATGTTAATGGTAAAAAACCGAAATTTCGATTTTTCTCAAAAACTATAATTTTTTCAATTTTAATAATTATGTGCAAGGTGCCCCTTTGCCAGGAGTACTTGGCAGTTTTTAAATGAAAGCTTTATCTTTAATAACAAAAAAGTTATGCAAAATTTTCGATCTAAAAAAGTACATGTTAATTGTAAAAAACCAAAATTTCGATTTTTTTCAAAAACTACAATTTTTTTAGTTTTTGGTTATTACGTACAAGGTGTCCCTTTGCAAGGAGTACTTGACACTTTTTTAATGAAAGCTCTATCTTTAATAACAAAAAAGTTATGCAAAATTTTCGATCTAAAAAAGTACATGTTAATTGTAAAAAACCGAAATTTCGATTTTTTTCAAAAACTACAATTTTTTTAGTTTTTGCTTATTACGTACAAGGTGTCCCTTTGCAAGTAGTACTTGACAGTTTTTAAATGAAAGCTCTATCTTTAATAACAAAAAAGTTATGCAAAATTTTCGATCTAAAAAAGTACATGTTAATTGTAAAAAACCGAAAATTCGATTTTTTTCAAAAACTACAATTTTTTTAGTTTTTGCTTATTACGTACAAGGTGTCTCTTTGCAAGTAGTACTTGACAGTTTTTAAATGAAAGCTCTATCTTTAATAACAAAAAAGTTATGCAAAATTTTTGATCTAAAAAATTACATGTTAATTGTAAAAAACCGAAATTTCGATTTTTTTTAAAAACTACAATTTTTTTAGTTTTTGGTTATTACGTACAAGGTGTCCCTTTGCAAGTAGTACTTGACAGTTTTTAAATGAAAGCTCTATCTTTAAAAACAAAAAAGTTATGCAAAATTTTCGATCTAAAAAAGTACATGTTAATTGTAAAAAACCGAAATTTCGATTTTTCTTAAAAACTATAATTTTTTAAATTTTGATAATTATGTGCAAGGTGCCCCTTTACTAGGAGTACTTGATTGTTTTTAAATGAAAGCTCTCTCTTTAATAACAAAAAAGTTATGCAAAATTTTCGATCTAAAAAAGTACATGTTAATAGTAAAAAACCGAAATTTCGATTTTTCTCAAAAACTATAATTTTTTCAATTTTAATAATTATGTGCAAGGTGCCCCTTTGCCAGGAGTGCTTGGCAGTTTTTAAATGAAAGCTTTATCTTTAATAACAAAAAAGTTATGCAAAATTTTCGATCTAAAAAAGTACATGTTAATTGTAAAAAAACGAAATTTCGATTTTTTTCAAAAACTACAATTTTTTTAGTTTTTGGTTATTACGTACAAGGTGTCCCTTTGCAAGGAGTACTTGACAGTTTTTAAATAAAAGCTCTATCTTTAATAACAAAAAAGTTATGCAAAATTTTCGATCTAAAAAAGTACATGTTAATTGTAAAAAACCGAAATTTCGATTTTTCTCAAAAACTATAATTTTTTCAATTTTGATAATTATGTGCAAGGTGCCCCTTCACTAGGAGTACTTGACTGTTTTTAAATGAAAGCTATATCTTTAATAACAAAAAAGTTATGCAAAATTTTCGATCTAAAAAAGTAGATGTTAATTGTAAAAAACCGAAATTTCGATTTTTCTCAAAAACTATAATTTTTTTAATTTTGATAATTATGTGCAAGGTGCCCCTTCACTAGGAGTACTTGACTGTTTTTAAATGAAAGCTCTATCTTTAATAACAAAAAAGTTATGCAAAATTTTCGATCTAAAAAAGTACATGTTAATTGTAAAAAACCGAAATTTCGATTTTTCTCAAAAACTATAATTTTTTTAATTTTGATAATTATGTGCAAGGTGCCCCTTTGTCAGGAGTACTTGACTGTTTTTAAATGAAAGCTATATCTTTAATAACAAAAAAGTTATGCAAAATTTTCGATCTAAAAAAGTACATGTTAATTGTAAAAAACCGAAATTTCGATTTTTCTCAAAAACTATAATTTTTTTAATTTTGATAATTATGTGCAAGGTGCCCCTTCACTAGGAGTACTTGACTGTTTTTAAATGAAAGCTCTATCTTTAATAACAAAAAAGTTATGCAAAATTTTCGATCTAAAAAAGTAGATGTTAATTGTAAAAAACCGAAATTTCGATTTTTCTCAAAAACTATAATTTTTTCAATTTTGATAATTATGTGCAAGGTGCCCCTTCACTAGGAGTACTTGACTGTTTTTAAATGAAAGCTCTATCTTTAATAACAAAAAAGTTATGCAAAATTTTCGATCTAAAAAAGTACATGTTAATTGTAAAAAACCGAAATTTCGATTTTTCTCAAAAACTATAATTTTTTTAATTTTAATAATTATGTGCAAGGTGCCCCTTCACTAGGAGTACTTGACTGTTTTTAAATGAAAGCTCTATCTTTAATAACAAAAAAGTTATGCAAAATTTTCGATCTAAAAAAGTAGATGTTAATTGTAAAAAACCGAAATTTCGATTTTTCTCAAAAACTATAATTTTTTCAATTTTGATAATTATGTGCAAGGTGCCCCTTCACTAGGAGTACTTGACTGTTTTTAAATGAAAGCTCTATCTTTAATAACAAAAAAGTTATGCAAAATTTTCGATCTAAAAAAGTACATGTTAATTGTAAAAAACCGAAATTTCGATTTTTCTCGAAAACTATAATTTTTTTAATTTTGATAATTATGTGCAAGGTGCCCCTTCACTAGGAGTACTTGACTGTTTTTAAATGAAAGCTCTATCTTTAATAACAAAAAAGTTATGCAAAATTTTCGATCTAAAAAAGTAGATGTTAATTGTAAAAAACCGAAATTTCGATTTTTCTCAAAAACTATAACTTTTTTAATTTTGATAATTATGTGCAAGGTGCCCCTTCACTAGGAGTACTTGACTGTTTTTAAATGAAAGCTCTATCTTTAATAACAAAAAAGTTATGCAAAATTTTCGATCTAAAAAAGTAGATGTTAATTGTAAAAAACCGAAATTTCGATTTTTCTCAAAAACTATAATTTTTTCAATTTTGATAATTATGTGCAAGGTGCCCCTTCACTAGGAGTACTTGACTGTTTTTAAATAAAAGCTATATCTTTAATAACAAAAAAGTTATGCAAAATTTTCGATCTAAAAAAGTACATATTAATTGTAAAAAACCGAAATTTCGATTTTTCTCAAAAACTATAATTTTTTTAATTTTGATAATTATGTGCAAGGTGCCCCTTCACTAGGAGTACTTGACTGTTTTTAAATGAAAGCTCTATCTTTAATAACAAAAAAGTTATGCAAAATTTTCGATCTAAAAAAGTAGATGTTAATTGTAAAAAACCGAAATTTCGATTTTTCTCAAAAACTATAATTTTTTCAATTTTGATAATTATGTGCAAGGTGCCCCTTCACTAGGAGTACTTGACTGTTTTTAAATGAAAGCTCTATCTTTAATAACAAAAAAGTTATGCAAAATTTTCTATCTAAAAAAGTACATGTTAATTGTAAAAAACCGAAATTTCGATTTTTCTCAAAAACTATAATTTTTTAAATTTTGATAATTATGTGCAAGGTGCCCCTTGGCGAGGAGTACTTGACTGTTTTTAAATGAAAACTATATCTTTAATAACAAAAAAGTTATGCAAAATTTTCGATCTAAAAAAGTACATGTTAATTGTAAAAAACCGAAATTTCGATTTTTCTCAAAAACTACAATTTTTTCAATTTTGATAATTATGTGCAAGGTGCCCCTTTGCGAGGAGTACTTGACAGTTTTTAAATGAAAGCTCTATCTTTAATAATAAAAAGTTATGCAAAATTTTCGGTCTAAAAAATTACATGTTAATTGTAAAAAACCGAAATTTTGATTTTTCTTAAAAACTACAATTTTTTTAGTTTTTGATTATTACGTACAAGGTGCTTGTTTGCAAGGAGTACTTGACAGTTTTTAAATAAAAGCTCTATTTTTAATAACAAAAAAGTTATGCAGAATTTTTGATCTAAAAAAGTACATGTTAATTGTAAAAAACCGAAATTTCGATTTTTCTCAAAAACTACAATTTTTTTAGTTTTTGATTATTACGTACAAGGTGCCCCTTCGCTAGGAGTACTTAACAGTTTTTAAATGAAAGCTCTATCTTTAATAATAAAAAGTTATGCAAAATTTTCGGTCTAAAAAATTACATGTTAATTGTAAAAAACCGAAATTTTGATTTTTCTCAAAAACTGTAATTTTTTTAATTTTGATAATTATGTGCAAGGTGCCCCTTTGCCAGGAGTACTTGACTGTTTTTAAATGAAAGCTTTATCTTTAATAACAAAAAAGTTATGCAAAATTTTCGATCTAAAAAAGTACATGTTAATTGTAAAAAACCGAAATTTCGATTTTTCTCAAAAACTATAATTTTTTAAATTTTGATAATTATGTGCAAGGTGCCCCTTCACTAGGAGTACTTGACTGTTTTTAAATGAAAGCTATATCTTTAATAACAAAAAAGTTATGCAAAATTTTCGATCTAAAAAAGTACATGTTAATTGTAAAAAACCGAAATTTCGATTTTTCTCAAAAACTATAATTTTTTAAATTTTGATAATTATGTGCAAGGTGCCCCTTCACTAGGAGTACTTGACTGTTTTTAAATGAAAGCTATATCTTTAATAACAAAAAAGTTATGCAAAATTTTCGATCTAAAAAAGTACATGTTAATTGTAAAAAACCGAAATTTCGATTTTTCTCAAAAACTATAATTTTTTAAATTTTGATAATTATGTGCAAGGTGCCCCTTCACTAGGAGTACTTGACTGTTTTTAAATGAAAGCTCTATCTTTAATAACAAAAAAGTTATGCAAAATTTTCGATCTAAAAAAGTACATGTTAATTGTAAAAAACCGAAATTTCGATTTTTCTCAAAAACTATAATTTTTTAAATTTTGATAATTATGTGCAAGGTGCCCCTTCACTAGGAGTACTTGACTGTTTTTAAATGAAAGCTATATCTTTAATAACAAAAAAGTTATGCAAAATTTTCGATCTAAAAAAGTACATGTTAATTGTAAAAAACCGAAATTTCGATTTTTCTCAAAAACTATAATTTTTTAAATTTTGATAATTATGTGCAAGGTGCCCCTTCACTAGGAGTACTTGACTGTTTTTAAATGAAAGCTCTATCTTTAATAACAAAAAAGTTATGCAAAATTTTCTATCCAAAAAAGTACATGTTAATTGTAAAAAACCGAAATTTCGATTTTTCTCAAAAACTATAATTTTTTAAATTTTGATAATTATGTGCAAGGTGCCCCTTCACTAGGAGTACTTGACTGTTTTTAAATGAAAGCTATATCTTTAATAACAAAAAAGTTATGCAAAATTTTCGATCTAAAAAAGTACATGTTAATTGTAAAAAACCGAAATTTCGATTTTTCTCAAAAACTTTAATTTTTTTAATTTTAATAATTATGTGCAAGGTGCCTTTTCGCTAGGAGTACTTGACAGTTTTTAAATGAAAGCTCTATCTTTAATAACAAAAAAGTTATTCAAAATTTTCGATCCAAAAAAGTACATGTTAATTGTAAAAAATCGAAATTTCGATTTTTCTCAAAAACTATAATTTTTTTAGTTTTTGATTATTACGTACAAGGTGCCCCTTTGCCAGGAGTGCTTGGCAGTTTTTAAATGAAAGCTTTATCTTTAATAACAAAAAAGTTATGCAAAATTTTCGATCTAAGAAAGTACAAGTTAATTGTAAAAAACCGAAATTTCGATTTTTTTCAAAAACTACAATTTTTTTAGTTTTTGGTTATTACGTACAAGGTGCCCCTTTGCAAGGAGTACTTGACAGTTTTTAAATGAAAGCTCTATATTTTTAATAACAAAAAAGTTATGCAAAATTTTCGATCTAAAAAAGTACATGTTAATGGTAAAAAATCAAAATTTCAATTTTTCTCAAAAAACTATAATTTTTTTAATTTTGATAATTATGTGCAAGGTGCCCCTTTGCCAGGAGTACTTGACTGTTTTTAAATGAAAGCTTTATCTTTAATAACAAAAAAGTTATGCAACATTTTCGATCTAAAAAAGTACATGTTAATTGTAAAAAACCGAAATTTCGATTTTTCTCAAAAACTATAATTTTTTCAATTTTGATAATTATGTGCAAGGTGCCCCTTTTTCAAAAGTACTTGACAGTTTTTAAATAAAAGCTCTATCTTTAATTTTAACAAAAAAGTTATGCAAAATTTATTTTCAAAACAAACACGATATAGCTTGACTTGCCTTAATCCTAACTTCTTCTGACTCGTCTTGCATCAGTCTGATCAGTTTATCACAGACAGATTCTAGTGAAACTTTCGGTTTATTCTCGGGTAGTAGTTCGGTGTAGAACAAACCGATGACAAGGGCGGGATTGGCCCTTAGACACCACCTTTAAACCAACTCGTCCTCGATTTGATCCCCAAATAACCTTGATATCATTGATTCCATAAATCCTTAATTAAATTCAAAATAGATCACAGACAAACTGCATGAATATTACATTTAAGGTGCTGCCATTTACTTACTATGCGTTTAATTAATTCCTTAATAAAATCCATGAACATCAAGTCGGTGTCGTCGCCCAAACACTCCTGGATCATGCGGTTTACCTCCGGATAATCTAGATAAGGGCCAACCTTCTGGATCGTACTTTTACAGGCCTAAATGGGGTCCATGCATGAGTTAAGTGAGTAAAATGATCCAAAAAAGTCATACCTTGACAACATACACGTCTGGATTGCATAGATGCAAGAGTAAAGTGATGAGGTTCCCTTGGATCTCACTCGATCCTTGAATGCCTCAAAATTGGTCTCCTGGCCAAGGGATGTTGCCAGATCTCCTAATAACTGGATCGAGGATCTCCTTAGACCTGGATCCTCTTGACTGAATAGCAACTTGATCCTCACTGCTCCGGTAACTTGAAAGGAACTGAATTTGTGGCAACTGTTCAACTCTGGCAAACTGTTCAGGAGTTTCGAGAAGGATTGCGGGGACTCCAGGATCAGCTCGCTTTCGTTCCTAGATAAGGAAGAATAGGTCGATCATTTTGTAAATGATTAAATTAAGAGGTGAACCTTTCAAGGAACCTACAGTTGAGTAGCTCGTTGTCCAGTTATTTCTTCGGGTCCTATTTATTTATTAAGAAATAAATCCTGGAATTTTTACTGAATTGACTTAGAAAATGGACAATATTGATAATGTGGACTAAAAACTCATTAAAATCCATATCGAGATTTGATCACCAGAAACAAAGTCTGTGATAATCACAGAAAAGCTTGCCGGTCAATAAAATCAATCAATTAATAAATTGTCACTGTCAAAATTAGATGTTTTATTTGTAATTCTTATGGTAGAGATTTATTCAAAGTAAGTATATGTAAACGGAATCCAGGTATTAGAGGTTTTTAAAGAAGAAGAGGGAGAAGAAGAAGAAGAAAAAGAAGAAGCAGAAGAAACTATGGGCTCAACTGCTTGTAAAAAATCAATAATTTTGTCCAGGCATTTAAAAAAGAGGAAGAAGAAGGAGAAGAGAAGTAGCAGTAGCCAAAGTGCGAGAGAAAAAAAGAGAGATGAGAGATGAGAGAGAGAAAAGAGGGTTCGTATGTCAAAGAAACCACTTATGTCGGGAAATCTCAGTTAATTCACCTCAGTTATGGGCTTAGTTTTAACACCTTTTAATAACAAAATAGATAACATAAATTGCTAGCCAAGAAACAGGACAGTCGTAACCTTACCTATTAATAATAAAAGCACTGACCCGGATTAAAACCTTTTAACGGAACCACGGAGTCAAAAGCGCCATACTTCTTTATTAAATAATGTAAACGAAGTGTGATAAACGAAGTAATAATCATAAGTATACTCCAAGCAGAAATGTAGGGTTTAAAGAATGTCATACATTTCCACAAATAAATAAAATATTTAAGACGCCCGATATTCTAATAGAACGAACTATAGCAAATTTAGAGGTCGTTCCGCTACATTATATATTTAAGAAAGAACTACGGGTTTGATAAATTTTTTTAATTTTCAAAATTTTTATAGACACTTTTTGTTCCAAATTAAAAATAGAACAAAGTACAAAGAATAACATTTAACCGTAAAACGAAAAATAAAGGAGTTATGGGAGGTTTTTGAAATTTTTGAAAAATTGAAAAAAAAAATATTTTTTTTTGGCAAATCGATAGACCATTTAAAACACTTTAAAAAAATTATATAAAACTTTTCGAAAAATGCACCAAAAAAAAGTTATACGCAAAAAGTCTTTCTCAAAAATGCAAAGGGTTATCCCTGGAAAATTACTCATAAAATCGGTTTTTATTTTTTTTCGGGAAAAATATTGGTTGCAGAAAAAAAATTGTATTAACAAAAGTTGTTTGGAACCTCAATGCCCATCAGATTCAATAAAAAAAAGATTTTTAAGTCTAACAGTTTTCCAGAAAATTGAAAAAAGCCTTTAAACAGTTTATCTTTATTTTCTCGAAATCTAGATGTAATATTAAAAAAAAAAATTTTGCACCGAATTTCCGATCAAAAACAGAACAAATCATAATGAACGATATTTAATCGTAAAACAAGAAATACCAGAGTTATAAAAGATTTTTGAGAAAAGTTAAGAAACTTACCCCAAATTGTGATAATCCAAACAGTTCATTAAAATGCCCAGTATCTGATTGCAGTACCGCACCACGAGTTCCTTATTCAAATTCTCCGGGGCATACCCCGATCTTCCGCACCCAGCAGCTCTGGTCCAGCTGAACATCCAAAATCATCTCCAATAGGTTTTCTATTAAAACCGCCTGTTTGCTCTCTACATTGTCGTTGATCAAGTAGGTAAAGAAAGCGACCACTACCGTCCACTGAGGTATCAGGTCCGACCGAATACTGGGCCCATAAAGGAGACGATCCATGACAAAGTGTGCTACATGTCTGCACATACGTCCCCCACCACTGTTTCGGTCATTTTTAGAAAGAGAAGTTAGTCCTGGTCGTTGCAGAGAGAGCTGGAGAATAAAAGGTACAGTCACATGTGAACGAGTGAGTCAACCCATATCCCCCACCCGCCCCACACTCTTTATCAGTAAGAAATTATATACCCCCCCCTTTCAAATTTTTTCATAATTTTTTTTTATTCGAATTCCAACTAACTATAACAGCGGATTATTCTCATCAAGTAGATCACGAAAATACCGGGTTATAAGGGAATCTGAGCAGAACTAAGAAATCGAGTATTTTTTCGACCTCGTTTTTGAGGCCAAAAATTGGCTACAAAAATGCCATATCTCGTCTCGAATGCCAGCTCTCGTAGAAGCTACGACCTTGCAAATGGTCTCGTTGGATTCAAAATGACGAAACTAAGACAAAACCGTTGGAATTTTCCCGATAGCTCCCATAGAAGCTGAGATATGAGCCTTCAAAGTTTGGGTTTTTTCATTTTTCGGGTATACCCCCCCGTATCGAATTTTTTCACCAAAAATTGATTTTTTCGAAATCAAACTAAGTATACCAGCGTCTTATTCTGATCACCTAGATTACGAAAACAGCAGGTTATAACAGGATCCGAGCAGAACTAAGGGATTGAGAGCACTTTGAAAATCCTGAAAAAGTCGTTTTCGACGTCCGTTTTTGAGGCCAAAAATGGGCTACAAAAATGCCATATCTCGGCTCTCGTGGAAGCTACGACCTTGCGGATGGTCTCGTTGGATTCAGAAGGACGAAACTAAGATTAGATTCTTGGAATTTTCCCGATAGCTCCCATAGAAGCCGAGATATGAGTCTTCAAAGTTTGGGTTTTTTCATTTTTCGGGTATACCCCTCCGTATCGAATTTTTTCACCAAAAATTGATTTTTTCGAAATCAAACTAAGTATACCAGCGTCTTATTCTGATCACCTAGATTACGAAAACACCGGGTTATAACAGGATCCGAGCAGAACTAAGGGAATGAGAGCACTTTGAAAATCCTGAAAAAGTCGTTTTCGACGTCCGTTTTTGAGGCCAAAAATGGGCTACAAAAATGCTATATCTCGGCTCTCGTAGAAGCTACGACCTTGCGGATGGTCTCGTTGGATTCAGAAGGACGAAACTAAGACAAGACCGTTGGAATTTTCCCGATAGCTTCCATAGAAGCTGAGATATGAGTCTTCAAAAATTAGGTTTTTTCATTTTTCGGGTATACCCCCCCGTATCGAATTTTTTCACCAAAAATTGATTTTTTCGAAATCAAACTAAGTATACCAGCGTCTTATTCTGATCACCTAGATTACGAAAACAGCAGGTTATAACAGGATCCGAGCAGAACTAAGGGATTGAGAGCACTTTGAAAATCCTGAAAAAGTCGTTTTCGACGTCCGTTTTTGAGGCCAAAAATGGGCTACAAAAATGCCATATCTCGGCTCTCGTGGAAGCTACGACCTTGCGGATGGTCTCGTTGGATTCAGAAGGACGAAACTAAGATTAGATTCTTGGAATTTTCCCGATAGCTCCCATAGAAGCCGAGATATGAGTCTTCAAAGTTTGGGTTTTTTCATTTTTCGGGTATACCCCTCCGTATCGAATTTTTTCACCAAAAATTGATTTTTTCGAAATCAAACTAAGTATACCAGCGTCTTATTCTGATCACCTAGATTACGAAAACACCGGGTTATAACAGGATCCGAGCAGAACTAAGGGAATGAGAGCACTTTGAAAATCCTGAAAAAGTCGTTTTCGACGTCCGTTTTTGAGGCCAAAAATGGGCTACAAAAATGCTATATCTCGGCTCTCGTAGAAGCTACGACCTTGCGGATGGTCTCGTTGGATTCAGAAGGACGAAACTAAGACAAAATTGTTAGAATATTCCCGATAGCTCCCATAGAAGTCGAGATATGAGCTTTCAAAGTTTGGGTTTTTTCATTTTTCGGGTATACCCCCCCGTATCGAATTTTGTTACCAAAAATTGATTTTTTTCGAAGTCAAACTAAGTATACCAGCGTCTTATTCTGATCACCTAGATTACGAAAACACCGGGTTATAACAGGATCCGAGCAGAACTAAGGGAATGAGAGCACTTTAAAAATCTTGAAAAAGTCGTTTTCGACGTCCGTTTTTGAGGCCAAAAATGAGCATCAAAACTGCCATATCCCGGCTATCGTAAAAGCTACGACCTTGCGGATGATCTCGTTGAATTCAGAATGACGAAACTAAGACAAATCCGTTGGAATTTTCCCGATAGCTCCTATAGAAACCGAGATATCGACCTTCAAAATTTGGGTTTTTTCATTTTTCGGGTATATCTCCCCGTATCGAATTTTTTCAAAAATTGATTTTTTTCGAAATCAAACTAATTATACCAGCGTCTTATTTGGGTCACCTAGATTACGAAAACACCGGGTTATAACAGGATCCGAGCAGAACTAAGGGAATGGGAGCACTTTGAAAATCCTGAAAAAGTCGTTTTCGACGTCCGTTTTTGAGGCCAAAAATGGGCATGTATTGATTGTAATTTTATTATTAATTTAATACATTTAATCTTAATGGGACACCCTGTTTTTTATTTTATATGTTTATATATGTTTTATTTATTTATTTATGGTTTATTTGGTTTTAAGTTTTGAGGAAGACAGAACTTCCAAACCTAGTCTAAGAAACGCCCTAAAGCTTTCTAACTCAAGCGGGAATCGATAGAGGCATTGCATCCTCTATCTTATTTCCAAATTTAGAAATTATTAAAAAGTAGAGACATTCCATTTTTATTTATTAAATTTGTAATTAATTAATTAATTTTTTTGATAAATTAGTGCAATTTTAAATTTTAGTTTAAATTTAAAAATGTAATTAAATTTAGTTTAAAAGAGAAATATTTTAATAATAAAATAAGAAATTTTGTTAGAAAAAATGAAATTCCTGATTCAAAGAGGCATTTCCACCTCAATGTCATCAGGAAAAACCCCCTAACTTATCTAGTGAAAAATGGTTTGCAATTTGGCTTCATAAAGGTTCACTTTGACATGGTTTTTCATTTCTGTTTAAAAAAAAAAATCTAAATATTTATAAAAAAAAACCTTTACAGACTTAAAATATTAATTCCGTCCAAACATGAAATACAATAAAATACAACATAAAATAAAGCAAGACTCCCATAGATCCGAAACAACCGACGGAAATATACGACGACCGACGACGAAGATCACGAACGCCGATCGACGGATTTCAGCGAATCTTCAATAACGCGGAGGGAGATCGACGAACGGGTTTCGACCGGGATCTCCGACATCATCACGATCGGGAAAACCGATCGTGCAGTGGGAGATCGACGCTGGCGACGGATCCAGCGGATCACACTTCACAAACGAGGAAAGGTGGGAGTTACCAATCAATAGTGAAAAAGTGGATGAGTGGACAGCAATGGAGCCCCAACGGAGGCTCCGTTAAGTAGAAAAATGATGGAAAGAGTTTTTCCAAAGACATATAACGAACAATATCCAAAAAATAAGTACCGGAGGTACTGCATATTGGATGATCCTGAGAATTGAAGAGATGGAAAGAATGATGCGGCCAAATCAGTGGCTCTCAAAGACAACCGAAGGAAACTTAATTCTGGTTTGGACACTCTAAACCCCGTAGATGGACGAGCTGAAAGAGAAAACCTGAAAGAGACGTCTTGATTAGTAAATGTGTGTTTGGATGGATGATTTTCCCCATATTTTTTTTAAGTTAATTAATAATTTAATTGTTAAAGCGTATGAACCTTTACGAAAAACCAAACGCAAACGGAGTCCGACCTGAAGGGCTCCGGACTCCACGACAACGATGGAGGATTTTTTGGCACCTCCAGTTTCCAAAGACATCACTGCTTCCCCCATCAACTGACGTCACCAAAAAGTGAAAAATCACCCCTCAGCATTCAATGATCACCATAAAAACTTACGCTGAACATTAAGGAACTGAAGGGGATACAGATATTGAAGAGATTTCATTATTTTATAAGAATGGAAAAAAGTAATGTAGGAGATTTTGGCACCTCCGGACATGACTTAGGGGAAGTTTTGGCACCCCTAAGCATGGAAATGTAAAAAAAAAATTTTACAGGGCAAACCACGAGAAAAGAACCCGGATTTTTCTCATGTTTTACCCCGTGTAGGTGTGTGTTAAGGAAAAGCTGAAAGAGAAAATGACAGGGTGGGCTTTTACAGGGTGTCCCAGGGAAACTGCTCATCAGGGTTAAAGACAAGGTGGGCAAATGTGTGTCTGTGTGTATTTCTACTTTTATCTAAGTCCTTATCTAAGGACTTTTCTGTTTAAGTTTGAAAATCCAATAAAAAAAATATCTGTGATTGGTATTTTAGTATTATTATCAATTCAGTCATTATTATTGTCAATTCATTAAGAATCTAAATCCAGTAACGAACCAAACAGTTCGCCATCGAATTTAGTTTTTTATTAAGATTTTCTGATTTTCAAACTTAAGTCATGCATAGTAATGAATTGGCTTACCTGTATGGACCCTAGTAGATACCTGAAACAATAAAAAATAACACGTTAATTATATGTTATCAATTAAATAGGGAACAAACTTTGTGGTGTTAGGTGGAGGGCTTTTAAGTAAAAATTAAACCAACTCACCTTTCCAAGGTATATTCCGCCACCTTATCGCCTACTTCACAGGTCCTCTTCTGTCCACGTCCTGAGGACTTTGCCCGCGTAGAGACAAGTCCCCAGGGAAGAGACTATAACGCCAACCAGATCTGCTACCCCCTCTTTTGATACTACACTATACTACTATACTGTTCATTTAGTCACTCACTAAAACAAAGAAAAAGAAAATTAAAAAAAATATATTGATAAGAAAAAGGATATTTTGTTAAGAGATTTACTTACTTCACTCACTAATCCCTAAATCCCTTTAAGGAGTCTTCGTGGCCATAGAAGGGTACCTCTGGATACCTGCAAGAAGGGAGTAATTAATTTAACTGAAGAACAACAGGATTAAGTCAAGGGTAACAACTTACCACAAAAATTGTGGCGGGCTCCTTTGGTTCCTATCGCCGAAGTCTTTTGATTAGAGGGGCTTCAGTCACCTGGAAAAAATGTTCATGTGTCATTTGTTTTATCCAAAAGTGTCAGTTTAGCATGACTCATAGTAGGGGGTAAGCCACGTCCATCTGAAAAGAGAACTACTACAGTATTAAGTCCCAAAAACAAATAGTGAACGTCACAAGTCTGGATCTTCTGAGGGACTTTATTTGTTTGCGTGGTCCTCTTCCAAGCTGGATGGCGTTAATTTTTTATGGTCCTTGGGGGTCAACTCTGGATTTGTACCACGTCAGCTTAAAAATGGAAAAAACATTTATTTATGATGTAATTTTTGATGGTCAGGAGAGAAGAAGTTACCTCAATGATTTCATCTGATGGTTTTATATAACAGGAGCCCAATTTAATACCGGGATGTGACCTCCTGGAAGAAAATATTTGTATTACATTAAATTTATTCAGAAAGTTCCAATTTTAAATGAGGTACCTTATGGATTGAAGGTGAATTCGGTCCAGGTAGGGTACCGTGGAAGTCTGGAAGCACCTGAAAAAGAGAAGTACTTCTGTTAAAAAAACAAGGAGGAAGGTGACTCTTTGCTGGTTTACAGGCCCTTAAGGGCTGATTCCATGTTATCATTAACTCTGGATTTGTCCAAGCAGAATTTAAATCTGGAAAAAAACAAATTAGAATTTATAGCAACATTTTTAATGGGCAGCAGGCGCTTACCTCAAATTTTTAATAGACGTTCTATTGTTTCTATTACCAAAGTTTGACCTTTAGGATTTGACCTGAACTACCTGGACAAAATGTTTATATTACGTTTAAAAATAATAAAACATTCATAAAAAAATATACAAGGAGTTTTAGTAATTTGAAAATGTATTTTCAACTTATTCTGATTGAAATTTTTAACATACAAAATTGTTAACTAAAAATCGAATGCAAATATATAGAGAGGTAAAACATGTACAGAGTCCTTCCTTCCTTATATTTTTATGACCCCCTTACCTTGTGTAGACCACCCTGTAAAAAAAATGGTAAATGTAAAAAAGGTAGTGTTAGTTACGAAATATAGTGTTATATATAGTAAGAATTACGGGGTCGGTTAAATGGAGGCAAAGTTGCGTAATTTCGAGCTTAATAAAATGACGTTTAACAAATTTTAAAATTGCGGATACTTCCGGAGTTATCCGAAAAAAATCGAAAACTGTCAAAATCGTTTTTACCTTCTACCGACTTTATTTAAAGAGACATCAGAAAACTAAAAACAGTTTTTCATTGCCACTTTTTATGTTCTACAACGTAACCCAAAAAAAAAATTATTGGTTTTTCTCATTTTTAAAAAGTATTTTTAATTGCCTTTAAAATAAGGTATCGTACTTGCATGTCCGATTACTCCTTATAGTACTTCCCTTAAGAACTCCATGAGTGCAAGAGAGAAAGAGATGTCAATGCGATTTTCAAATAAATTGATTTTATATAAACTGAAGCTATAATATACTCTGTATTTAATATAGTTTTTTTTTAAATTCAATGAAAATGTATCCTTTCATTTTATCAAGTTTAACCGACTAATGTCATTTTGTTATGGCCTACTATATAAATTTAAAAAAAATTAAAATATTAGGTTAGGAAAGGATACATTTTCATTGAATTAGTTTAAAAAGCTTTTTCTTAACTAGCTTTCTCTCTTGTACTCATTGAGTTCTTATGGGAAGTACTAGAAGGAGTAATCGGATATGCAAGTGCGATACCGTTGATTGAATATTTGGGAAGATAGGCAATCCTGTGTTAAAAAGTGTACCCGGTCGACTATCGGATTGCCGTTCAGTTTCGTGCACCGTGTGGTGCTGCCGCAAAGCGTTAAATCTAGGAACGATTTATTTTAGCTGCGTGGACTTGGCTTTTGGCTTCTTTGAGTCAGGTTTTCAACAACGCTGGAATCTCCGGTTACGCGGCCGTGTTGGATATTTTTTTAAGATATGGGATGATGCTGCCAACTATGTTTTTATTATTTTTTTTGAACATACAACACGGTGTCATTTATGTGGTGGTCAAGTGATAAGTGATATACTTAAGGGTGGAGGCATATTGAAATTTCTTAAAAGTTAAATTTTATAAATAAATAATTACTTACCAAAATATGTTTTTGAGACAAAAATTAATACATAAATATATATAAAAAGCTATTTTTACAAAATTACCAACAAAGTTTAATACAAGTTATAATTCCAACAAACATTATGTTTCCTCCATTTTGTGTTCAAGAGGGTCAAGTTTTTAAATAAAAAGCCCGTTGCACTTAATTAACTGAAAACTAAGATACAAAAAATATATGGAACAAATTTTAAGATATAAGTAGGTTTCACGTAAATAAATTCTAGTTGCAATCCTATAGGTATGAAATCTTGAGTTTAGTTGTGGGATGGGATCGAAGGAATAAAAACAAACGTCACTTTATGTACTGGCCAACGTTTCGCAATAATTTTATTGCTTCATCAGGGCCCTAAGGTAACAAAAAAGACACAATAAAAAAGGATTATTATATATAAACAAAATTTAACTTTTTGGGGTTATGTTGATACCACCAAAAAAGAAAAAAACAGAAAAACAAAAAAAAAAAAAACAACAAAATCTTAGATTTGAATTAAAAAAAATCACACAACAAAAAAAAAAATGATAAAATTGCTTACATAACAGTGTGATTTTGCTTGTCATAAAAAATCATGTTTACAGGACACACAGGTAACATAGAATATATAAAATATTGTTTTTTTAACAAAAACGGTTTAAATTGATGGGTTGTATCACAGACAGTTGCTTTAAAATTGATTCTACGGTGTACAATAATAATTTAGCATCTAGCCAGAAAAAACCGGGTATGCGAGAACACAATAGACGCATTCTTTTTAGTGATAAGAACCAAAACAGTCCCAAAAGTTTACATTTTGATTTGATCTATTAGATTAAAATAAGAAGAACTTAGATTGTCTATATCCGTTCTTTTATTTACCGCATTATTATGTTTTTTTATGTTTATCATTTGGGCTAGAAGTCTCTTTTTAAAAAGCTGCTGTTGGCCCATAATTGTAGTCTTGCCAAAATTAAAATTGTGTCCTATATTCATTTTGTGCTCAGCTAAAGCAGTAGGGTTTTTTTTATAAGGGCTAAATTCCTACAATCATACTCATGTTCGTATAGGCGCTGCCTCAAGCACAAAATGAATACAGGACACAATTTTAATTTTGGCAAGACTACAATTATGGGCCAACAGCAGCTTTTTAAAAAGAGACTTCTAGCCCAAATGATAAACATAAAAAAACATAATAATGCGGTAAATAAAAGAACGGATATAGACAATCTAAGTTCTTCTTATTTTAATCTAATAGATCAAATCAAAATGTAAACTTTTGGGACTGTTTTGGTTCTTATCACTAAAAAGAATGCGTCTATTGTGTTCTCGCATACCCGGTTTTTTCTGGCTAGATGCTAAATTATTATTGTACACCGTAGAATCAATTTTAAAGCAACTGTCTGTGAAGTTAAACAGGCTCTGTGATGCGATTAAGAAGATGGAAGATTCGGTAACAAACAACAGTAAAGAAATCGATAACGTCAAAACTCGTTTGGATGATCTGGAGCAAGCTTCAAAACGAAATTCCCTAAGAATTTGCGGCTTTAGAGAGTTGGCGAATGAAGACCTGGGTGTTGATCTATCGAAATTCTTTCAAGAAAAGTTAGGCGTCTCATGTAGCATTGATGATTTCAATTATGTCTTTCGTCTTCCTAAAGGCAACGATGATCACCCTTCCCCAATTATAGCCGGTTTAATTAGCAATATTAAAAGGAACCAGATTTTTATGCAGAAGAAAATGCTGAAAAATCATCCCGTATCCTTGTTTGAAGATTTAACGTCTCGTAGATACCATTTGCTTCTGGAAGCTAAACGAAAATATGGTTACAATAACGTCTGGTCCACATCTGGTAAGATATTTCGCTGGAACCCGGCAACTTCACAAAAAATATGTATTAATAAAATTGACGATGTAAAATAAGGTTATCGTTAGAATAGTTACGGTATATCTCTATATATAAAACTACTTGGCTTTTCAAACGTAAAGAATGCATATAATTTAGTTTTTTTCGCAAAGTTGTTTTTTTTTTATTAGGTGATTTTTGTATTTATTTACAAGATATACATATTATATGGATTGTTCGGTTTTTTTAAAGAATACTATATTATTACATATATAGCATATTGGTTATTTTACTGTATCGTAGTTGGCGGAGAAAACTTTAATGCTTCTAAAATGTATATATGTCTGAAGCATGCAACAAAAATAATTATTATTTTTCTCACTTTAATGTACGTTCACTTTGTTCACAGTTTGACAGCTTTTACGAGTTTGTGGAGGCCGAGGAATATGATATAATTGGACTATCCGAAACTTGGTTAAACGATTCGATTAAAAACGGTGGTATTAATCTTTCTAATTACAATATTATTCGTAAAGATAGAAATGGACGTGGCGGTGGTGTCGCTTTTTGTATACGTAGTTCTTTAAAATTTGAAGTTTTAGACGCCCCACCACAAATTAGTGCTTTAGAGCAAATATGGTTCCGCGCAAAAATTAATGGCAAAGTTATAATCTTTGGTTCACTTTACCGACCACCATCTATTAATCTTGGTTCTTGTTTGGACGATTTGGAAAATTCTATAGTTAGTTTTTTAACTCATTCTGATAATGTAGTTTTGGGGGAGATTTGAATGTAGATATGTTGGATACTGGCAGCCCTGGATATATTTGTGTTAACAGTCTTTTAAATAAATATAATTTAACCCAAGTGGTTCAGTCTCCAACTCGAATTTCAAACATTGGAGCCAAGTTAATTGATGTTCTTGTTACTTCGGCTCCTGGCTTAATCACGGATGTGCAGGTTATTAATATGGATGACATATCCGATCATTGTTTAGTATTAAGTAAGTTGAAACTTGAAAAAACCCGTACACCAAAGTCTTTACGTACTTACAGGGACTATTCAAATTTTGATTTCGTAGATTTTCTTAATGACATTTTAAAAATTAACTGGCAAAATATATTTAACTTTACTGATATTGATGAAATGTTAACTTTTTTCCAAAAAAACGTAATTGATGTATTTGATATTCATGCGCCCTTTAAAACCTCCAAGTTCACTAAAAATAAAGCTCCATGGATTACTGACAATATACGATTTATGATGAAACTTAGACAAAAAGCCCTCACGAAGTATAAGAAACTAAAAACTGATGCTGCGCTTAATGAATACAAACAAATTAGGATTTTGTAACGGGTGCAGTACGTAGCGAAAAGAAAGCCTACTTGAATGAACAATTTAAATCTAACCCTACTTGTTTTTGGAAAACATTGAATTCTCTTAACATAACATCTAAAGTTTCTCCTTCCACAATTATTAACGATTCTCGAAACACACCTGATGGACTTAATTCTTTTTTTATTAATAGCATTCCCAAGGTAAATACGGTATGCACTAATAATGGCCTTAAGTATACCAATAAAGTACACCCTAATGTTAAGAAACTATTTCAATTTAAAGAAGTTTCTGAAAAGCAAGTTGAAAAAATAATTTGTAGTATAAAATCTACTGCAACTGGTTCTGATGGCATGGGCATTAAAATAATTTCACTTTTAGTTCCTTATTTAACACCCTATATAACTTTTATAATTAATAAAGCACTTGTATTATCAAAATTTCCATCTGAATGGAAGAATGCTGATTTACTGCCCATCCCAAAAAATAATACCCCTACGGAATTTTCTCATTATCGACCTATAAGTATATTGCCAACCCTTTCTAAAATATTGGAAAAGGCCATGTATATGCAATTAAATGATTTTTTTAGACTTAATTCCATAATTCCTAGTACTCAGTCAGGGTTTCGATCGCAGCATGGTACCATGACAGCACTATTGCATGTATGTGATGATATTTTTAGTGCTTTGGATAATAGAGAGGTTACTGCATTAGTGCTGCTGGACTATAGCAAAGCGTTTGATACTCTGGATCACTCTCTTCTTCTTACCAAACTAAGATATTTTGGATTACATGAGTCGGCGCTGAGTCTACTTTGTGATTACTTAAGTAATAGAAAGCAAAGAGTGCGCTTAAATTCCACCTTTTCAGAATATTTAAATATTAATCAGGGAGTTCCTCAAGGCAGCATTTTGGGGCCACTACTATTTTCGATTTATACTTGTGATTTTTCTGAATTCCTGCATAACTGCAAGTCTCACCAATATGCAGATGACGTCCAACTCTACTCAGCTTTTCCAATAAATGAACTGAATACTGGCTTAGCACGCATTAATACCGATTTAAATCAAATTGTACAGGTGTCTAATTTTCATGGGCTGGCTCTCAACGGTACTAAATCTAAACTATTACTTTTTGGAATGCCTAAATCTTATCATTTGAATTTAAATGTTATTATCGATGGAAATATTATACAACCATCTGACTGCGAAAGAAACCTAGGCATTCTTCTTGATAATCAGCTTAATTTTGTAAAACATATTTCCAGTATTTTACAAAAAGCCTATTATAAATTGAGAATTCTATACATGCATAAGGATATTTTATCTTCTGATGTTAAACTCAAATTAAGTGATTCGTTGGTTCTCTCTTTAATTAGCTATGGTAGTGTACTCTTCTGGCCAGCTCTTGCTCAAAAGGACAAGTTAAGCCTACAAAAGCTACAAAATGCTTGCCTAAAGTTTTGCTACGATAGAAGAAAATTTGATCACGTCACCCCGTTATTTCATACCTCTGGCTGGTTGAATTTGGATGAACGTTATAAAATCAATATGGCTGTTCTTGTTTATAAGGTACTCCATAATAAACTTCCCCAATATCTATATGACAAATTATCCAGTCATAACAGCATACATGGCCGTGAAATGCGCCACTCTGCAAACCTTTTGATACCAAATCATAGAACTTCCAAATTCCAAGGGTCTTTCAGTTATAGTGCGGTTAAGGTATATAATTCATTGCCAAATAACCTTAAAGCTAAAACCTCGGCTGTCTTATTTCGAAAAGCTGTCAAATCTTACTTTTCTAATACTGCGAACTAATAACTAAAATATAAAAAATATATATTTCATTTAATTTTAAGTTATATCACTAATTACTTTTTTCTTTTATAAACTAGATATAATTATAATTATTTTAATAATTAATTACGTCATGTGATATAAGCAAAATTCTATTTTAGGTTTCTTATAATTTTAGGCTTCTCTTTTTTTTTTCTTTTTTTTTTTCTGTATATTTTTCGTAATGGTTAAAACTTATTCAATTTATTTATTATTTACATTGTTATGGTTTCGTATGTTAAGTTAGCAGTGCGGTTAGATAGAGTAGCCCCAGGCTAGATCTCGCCGCATTTTTGGATAATAACTTTTGTAACTATTTTCGTAATATAAAGGCATTTATTATTATTATTATTATTAGATCTGTGAAGTACACTTTTTTTGGACAAAAATATTGAAAAATAGATACCTTTAACTGAAATTAATATAAAAATAAAATCGCAAAATTTAAAAGGTTTTGAATAAGGGTGTAACAACACTATAAAATATAGAAAATAGGCCATATTTTAATTTGCAATACAGGCAAACACTTAATTACTAATTCTTAAAACTAGAAAAAGTTAATAAGAAAAAAAAACAAATATTTTGTGTAGTCTGAGCGTTTAAGCGATGTAGGAATAAAGCCACAATCTCCCAATAACAATTATATTTACAAATATCCCAAACAATAACTTTGAATAAATAATAATTCTTAATTTATGCAAGTCTTATCACTTCGAGTCGAACCAATATATCTATTCCCTTTTGTTATCTCGCCCTGCGAAATATATTAAAGAATGTGACGATCGCCTGAGTTATTCCAAAAACATCCGATCAGGTGAGTCATGTCGTTGAATATTTTAAGTTTCAGAGGTGGGTTAGGAAGGGTAGTACGTCACGGCCATCCTGATCTTCTTTCGTCCTCGAAAGATAAAGAGTACCTGGAATTAAAACATTTTTTTTTTTTTATCTTAATCTAATCTGATTAAGAGAGTTACTATTTTGCCTGGGAGGGCTACTATTTTCCCGAAGAGAGCGGCTGTTTCGCCTAAGAGCGTTACTATTTTGCTTGAGAGATCTGCTGTTTCGCCTAAGACGATTCCTATTTTGCCAGAGAGGGCGACTACTTTGTCAAAGAGAGCAACTGCATTGCCTAAGAGGGCTACTATTTTACCAAAGAGGGTGACTGTTTTGCCTAAGAGGGCTACTATTTTGCCAAAGAGGGCGACTGTTTTGCCTAAGAGGGCTACTATTTTGCCAAAGAGGGCGACTGTTTTGCCTAAGAGGGCTACTATTTTGCCAAAGAGGTTAACGATCTTCACTGTTTCAAGTGTCACTATTTGGAGAGAGAGTAGTAGTATCTTTGCCTACCTGCGACATTATTTTTCCTGAAGAGTTAAAGGCTTCATTTGCTCTAATCCAACCACAGCAGTGTAAGGTCTACTGGATCGTTCTGAGTGAATATCCTCCTTTACTCGATAGCGGTCGTTAGGTAAAACCTCGATGACTTTGAAAGGGCCTCTATATTTGGGAAGTAACTTTTTACTTTCATTGTTTGCCGGAAAGCTTGTTACTTTTGTGAGTACGACATCTCCCACTGAATAAAATTTTGGTGGTGTTCGATGTCCATTAAACGATAAGTTTTGCCTGACTCTGTTTTCTTCGAGATTTTTGGCCGCTTGCTTCCGGATCTTTGTAACGTCTATAATCTCTTCGTCCAATACATTGTAAATGTCAGTGTCAGTTCTAAGTGGATAACCGAGTAGTAGCTTTGCGGGTGAGTGTTGAGTTATGCGGTGTTTCGTGTTATTTATTCCTTGTTGAATTTGTAGTATTTTGCTGTCCCAGTCGTCTCTCGTTGTATTAGCAGTTGATGTAGCGAGAGCCTCCAGTATGGTCTTATTCATGCGTTCTACTTGACCATTACCTCGAGGAAGTCCAACAGCTGTTGTGAACAGCTTAATGCCTTTTCTATCGCAATATTCTTTAATACTATCATCTAAATCTTGAGCTTCTCTTAAAAAGTCGTTTTCAGAAATAACTAAAATGTTCTCTATTTGTCTGTTACCACTTTCAGTAAAATTGCGACTTAATGCATCTACGTGCTGCATTTGTGTTCCCGGTCTATGTAATATATTGAAAGAAAAATCCTGCAAGGTTAATATCCAGCGAGCAATTCGAGGTACGATTTTCTGTTTGTTCCAAGCGTTTTTAACCGCGTTACAGTCAGTAAAAATTGTAAAAACGTGCCCTGTTAAATAGTATCTAAATTTTTCCAGAGTTTTGACTATTGCTAATAGTTCCAGCTCAAAAGAATGGTAGTTTTTTTCGGTATCGGTTGTTTGTTTGCTGAAAAATGCTACAGGGTGTTCCAAATTATCTTTTTTCAATAAAAACGCTGATTTACTAAGTTTTATAGTTAAACCGTATTGCTTAATTATTTCTAAAACTTTTTCTAATTTTTCTATACCTTCAATCACTGTTTTTGATGGTAAGAGGATATCATCCAAATATGGTATGACATGAAAGTGACGTAGTGGCAAAAATATTTCGTTCATGAACTGTTGAAACACTGAAGGGGCATTGCATAACCCAAATGGTACTCTTCGATACTCGTAATGCCCTTCCGGCGTTACAAATGCCGTGTAACGAATTGAGTTTTCATGCATTGGAATTTGGTGATATCCCGATGCCAAGTCGAGGTTGGTAAAATATTTATGGTCTGTTAATGTGTCTATGATGTCTTCAATTACAGGCATTGGAAATGTATTTTTAACAGAAATTTTATTTAACGTCCTGTAGTCGACTACCATTCTTTTTTCGTTATTCTTTTTATTTACAAGCAGAACGGGACTAGAATAAGGAGATTTACTTTCTTGAATAATTTTTGCATCTAAGAGTTCTTTTATAATATTTCCATAAATTTCCTTATCTTTTTCTGCACATCGATATGCTCTATGGACTATTGGTTTTTCAGAAGTTAATTCTATTGAAAGTGTAACCGAATGAGCTTTACCTAAGCTATTTAATGTTTGGAACATACACATGTTAAATTTCTGTAAAAGTTTTTGTAACAATCTTAATTCTTCAAAAGATATTTCTCCATGGTGAATGTTAGACAACCATGTAGGAATATCGCCTTTATATTTAAAAATAAGGGAGTTATTTATTCTATAATACATAATATTTATATTCTCAGTAAAATTTGTACCAATTAAAATATCGAATTTACATTCCGAGTTTTCAATAATATAGTATTTTGTTTCGAGTCCTACGTCATCGATTTTCGTTTGAGCTACAATATAATATTTAACAGTGGTGCCAACTCCTAAAAATCCTGACAACACAATAGGGGTTTCTAGTGAAAATATTTCTATTTTCAGTTTTTTGACCAAAGATAATTTAATTAGTGAGCAATCGCTACCAAAGTCTATAAATGCTTTACACTTAAATCCGTTGAGACAAATGTCTTTATAAAATTTTGATATATTGTTTGAATTTTTAATAAGGTTAACATTTTTTGGTTTAAAATTTTCTTTAACATTTTTCTGATTTTCTTGAAAATTGTGAGGCTTAAAATTACTAACTTTTTTCTTGTTTAAACAATAACTTTCTAAATGCCCTCTGACTTGACAAAAATTACAAATCTGGTTTCTATGCCTACAAACGGATCGATCATGACCAATTTTTCCGCATGTTTTGCACTGTTTGTTTATAATTTGTATGTGAGGTGTCGAGCTAGTCGAAGAAGTTTCATGACTCATTTTATGTTTAGTGTTCTCAAATTGAGATTTATTTTGTATCATTTTGTTGGCTGTAACAACATTAGTTTTATTTTTAAGATATGCGCCTAAAGCATTAACATCTGTCATATTGGAAGCTTCGACTGCTGCGCTTATATTATTGTCATTAATGGCTCCGGTAATCAAAGATATTTTATCTGTTTCCGAAAAATTTAATTTTAGTTTGTTGATCTTTGAAAGATGTCCGAAATAAAAATCATATAATGATTGATTTTCTTTTGGTTTATGATTAACTAGGTCCATTAACAACTTGTAACAATTTCGATTTGATTTAAAAGTTAGCAATAAAATATTTTTCCATTTTTCCCATGAAAACTGAGACCACCCCAATTCACTTTCAATGAAACTATCATACCACATTTTGCCAGTCCCTTTTAATTTGCTTAAAGCTTGAAATATAGTGGCCGTATCAGACCAATGATATAAATTTTTATTATATTGAATAATTTCGATCCAGTCATTTATATCCCTAAATTTGGGGTCAAAATCTGGTATAACGCTAGAAACGGTAATGGTCTCAGCGGGATACGACTTAATAGGAGGAGGTGTGTAACTTACAGTTGATCTGCTTCTTGACTTTTTTTGTTTTTGTTTACCAATTTTCCTATGGCTCTTGCACTCTTCACTTGATGTTGATGTCGATGAGGGCGACCGATGTCGCCTATCCCTTTTACTATTACGTCCCATTTTTCAATTTTGCACGAAACACCCTAAATTAGCCTTTTCTCAACACCTGCGGTTCTTTTCAACCACTTCTGATGTAGTCTGAGCGTTTAAGCGATGTAGGAATAAAGCCACAATCTCCCAATAACAATTATATTTACAAATATCCCAAACAATAACTTTGAATAAATAATAATTCTTAATTTATGCAAGTCTTATCACTTCGAGTCGAACCAATATATCTATTCCCTTTTGTTATCTCGCCCTGCGAAATATATTAAAGAATGTGACGATCGCCTGAGTTATTCCAAAAACATCCGATCAGGTGAGTCATGTCGTTGAATATTTTAAGTTTCAGAGGTGGGTTAGGAAGGGTAGTACGTCATTTGTTTAACAGTATAAAGGGTCTCATCGCGATTATACAGGATGTCCAAAATGAGGATGAGCAGTAAATGGTTTAATTAGGCGAAAGTTGCGCAATATAAATGCAATGATTGAATAAATGCAATCTAAAAATTAAAAAAATGCCAAATACTTATTCAGGAAAAAGGTGAAATTTGGCAAAATGTTTTTTCTTTTTTGGCGTTATTTGAAAATATAAAATAAAATCATTTATACATTGTTGTAAACACTTTCTCTCATTTACAAGTTAACATATTTAACTTTTAAATACGACGTTCCTTCTTTAGAGAGTCATAATCAACTTTGTTTCTTCTTGTCGACGCCATGTTGGCCACTTGCAGTTTTGAATAACCCTTTTAATTACTTTTTCAACGAGGTAATTTCTAGTGAGTAGTTGGAATCATCCCTATTAAATATTATATACCTCTCTCTCTTTTAAATACAATTTCGAATTTCAAAAAATTCAAAACATAGTTTATTCATAAATACATGGTACCTACTTGTTGACATGGTACTTCTATGATATAAAATAGGCACATTAATCGACATATTACTAACACATCATTTAAAAACAATACACAATATTGGGTTCAACATACTAGTATAAACACAAAATGTATTTTCAATTTCAAAGCAAGACGACTTAAAAATTTTTTAGAGTAACATCACAAATTCTAACCTTTACATCTTTACTAAAAACTAATTATATACTGTTGGCCTATTTCTAACTATCTTGAAAAAATTCTAATGCTATAAAAATACTTGCTTTTAAGAAGTTTCGTTAAGAACTTTTTAAAGCGAGGAGAACTTCTAGAGACTTTTATGACATTTGGAAAATGATTAAAAATTTTTATGCTCAAGTAAATAAGAGAATTCTTAGTTCACTTTTCGGGATGGGCATTGGAATATTGTATTTTTTTCTGATATTATAATGTTTTAAGGAGCCATTATTTTGAAGATACAAATTATATTTTTTGTATATTAGGCAAGCAGACTCAACAATAAACAAGCAACACAAGGAAAGTATCTTTAAATAAGGGTCTGCATGTCCTGTGGAGATTTATGACACATATATTTAATGGCTCGTTTTTTAAAAACAAATATTATGTCAAAAAGCCGTTTACTAATGCAACTCCAAAATGTTATTCCATACTGTAGGTATTTTTGTATGAAAGTAAGTTCCAACTTTCAACAAAAAAAAAATAGACCGTTTTTGCAGATGTCAGTTCATTTAAAACCACTCTAAGAGCATAACATCGTCTAGCCAGTTTTTGCCTCCTGACATATCTCCATAAAACTTAGGTTTATGATCGATAACAATTCTAAGAAATCTGTTAAAATTATTCACTTCCAATTCTTTGTTGTGAATCATGAACTGCTCTGAAAATAAAAACTTAACAATTTAGTCTTATCTATGTTTAAAGACAACAAATTAGCATCAAACCACTATTTAATCATTAATAAATCTTTAGAAATTGTTCTTGTTAATGTGCTTTTATTATTGTCTGCCTATAAGATAGTGGTGTCATCTGCAAAAATAGTGAAGAATCCTCTTATCTGGAGAGACGTCACGTCATTTATATACAATAGAAATAAAATAGGACCGAGAAACGAACCCTGCTTACTACACAAACTTCAGTCAAACTGCCATTTGACCAAACAAACTTTTTTCTGTCTAACAAAACAAATTTTTAACCATTCTAGAGCAACTCCCCTAAATTCTAAAAATATTTGTATTTACATTTCTTTTTCTTTTTAAACGGATATGTTGCATTCTTTTAGCCCTAATTTGGGTTTTTAAAACATCTATTTTAAAATGTACAGCACCCAACTGTTTTTTTGTATCGGATTTTGTGGATGAGGGACTTGATATTTGACATAGTTCATTTGCCTGTCGTTCTGGGCTTGTTATTTTACATAATTATTTTTTTTCAGTTACAGGGTTTTCGGGGGTGGTATATAAACGCTTAACACTATAAATAAATAAATTTATATCTGCCTCATCATTATCATCGTCAACTGCTGGATTTCTCTTTCTGGAATAAGTTTTGATGGTGTCCGCTAAAACAAAAACATTACAAGGATAGAGTATTGCAAATAGTTTATATTTATTTGTGTACAATTGCCGTATTGTTTCCCTGTAACGTTACATTTCTCTAATTTGCTTTTTGAAACATTTACTCTAATATCTAAAATCTTTAAAAAAGTTTCAAACCAAAAAATAATTAGCGGACCCTATAAATAAAAAGTAATATCCTATAAAAAGCATCTTTATCCCGCCCAAAAATATTTGTGATACGTCTTTAACATCTTCTAGTTAGCAAATTAAGTGGCCTGTTAAATTTAAAATATTTGTTTGCTGTAGAACTTTTTTTTAAAAGCGAAGCTTTCTTAAAATAAATAGGCATTTCCAAATTTTGCTAAAAAACAAACAAACTTTTTATCCTAAAATGATGAGATCTATCGTCCATTTACATTTGTGCATTAAAAGAATTATCCTGTCAATATGTAAATATATAATAATAATTATAGTTATAATAATATTATAATACTTATTGTCGCAATAGGTAAGGTTTGTCACCAACTTGTAAAAGGGTTTGAAAATATGCAAAAGGGCAAATAGGAATATTTTCAGTAATGCGAGCACGAGAATGAGCATTAAAAGTATACCCACTCATGTACTTTTGTTAGAACAGTTAAAAAAATCTGCCTACAAGTTTAAGTAATATTATAATATTCTTTACCTACCATTTTCTCAATTTATTGATGAAACGTTTGCATCTAAACTCTCAAAGCTTTGAACGTTACATGAGGTATCAGGCAAAGAAATTGTGTTTCTAGAGGCCGGTTCTATAATTTAGAGTGAATTTATAACACTAATTTGGAAGGAAACAGTAAAATATTAAAAATAATACCTTTCCATGAAATTGGTACAGCTGATTTTAAAAGTCTCTTTCGCTTATTACTTACTGCAATATATATTTTGTCAAAATGTTTCTCGCAAACCACTTTGTTTTTTAATAAATTTTCATCCATAACATATGTTTCCGCATTGCCTATATTTTCTATCCACTGGTTAAGCAACACTGGTTTTAAAATCGGAAATTTGAAAAAACTGAGAACATTGTTTTTACATTTTCTTACATTATTGCACCCACGATATGCACACTGATTAATTTTGCCTAAAGGAGCCATTGTCACACAAACTAAACACATTTACATATATCTATCTATTTGTGATTATGATATCCAAGAAAATTTTTTACAATTTTTGAAAACAACTACCAAATTGCAATACGGCAAACACGAACCTGTGCAAAAACTCTCCCACACGACTCACGGATGATCGGCCGATTACTAATGAGAAGCGACGGACGAAATTATTTTCGCGCATACTGGAGAGAATCGCCATCTATTTTTCACGCATATTTGCGGTCACGCTTTAGCCCATAAGGTTGCGTATCTACCCAAATATTCAATCAACGGCAATACCTTATTTTAGAGGCAATTAAAAATTTAATTATTAACATGGCGCTCATAAGAAAAAATAAAGTTGTTAATGGTCGAAAAAAAAACGAAACGTCGGATTATTTTTTTTTTGCGTCACGTTGTAGGACATAAAAAGTGGCAATGAAAAACTGTTTTTAGTTTTCCGATGTCTCTTTAAATAAAGTCGGTAGAAGGTAAAAACGATTTTGACAGTTTTCGATTTTTTCGGATAACTCCGGTATAGCGTATATTTTACAATTTTTTAAACGTTTTTTTATTATAAGCTCCAAATTGCGCAACTTTACCTTCATTTAACCGACCCTGTAACTCTTACGGTTTTATACATATAACACAATATTTTTCAAAAGCCTATATATCAAACCCTACAACTTTTAAAACATTTAGCAATAGAATTGTAAAAAAATTGTGGAATTTTTATTTTTTTTTGTAAATCGATACATCACCTAAAAAGCTTCAAAAAAGTCCTATAAACCTTTTTTAAAAAATGTATAAGAAAAAAGTTATACCCAAAAAATCTTCCCATGGGAAAATGTTTATAATTTTGGTTTTTTTTTTCTGGAAAAATATTGGTTGAAGAAAAAAATTGTTAGAACAAAAGTTATTTGGAATTTCAATGCGCATCAGATGCAATAGTAAAATAAATTTTAAGTGCAACAGTTTTCAAGAAGATTCATGTGGAAAAATATAAGGAATGACTCTGTACATACCAGTTTTGTAACATATAGACACTGATCACTTCACTAATTAAATACTACACATTTAATAGATGTTTAAAAGTTATGCATTTCGATGAGATAGCTCATCATCATGAATTGTTTTTAATCATCAAAGCTAAGAGTCCGATGATGATAATGAAGGATCTAATTGTAATGCATAACTCTTAAAGAAGATTGACATTTATTTTGTAGATAAGAGACTTCACTTATCTTCCCTATTAACCACTGCACATCCACAAAGGGCTTCCTCAAGTCACTCCATCGTCATTACACATTGGATAAAGACTGGATCCGAATTGTATATCCAGCGCAATAATTCAAACGAGAAGTAATTGTTGTTAACCTGTTGCTGGTACATAAAAGAATGACACCCTACCAGAGACAACCAAAGAGACGTGCAACTAGATAGAAATTTTTATCCTATTGTTGTTGCTCTCTTTAATCTGTATATATTGTATTTCGTTGTCTTTCTCTTCCCTTATAAAAGGTGAGCTAAGGTGGCGCCACAATACTAATCTTTCGCAATGCTAAATGTATTTAATTATCAGAGCAGTCAAGAGAAAACATTCTTCCATCTCCATCTGAATGAATACAAAAATACGGGATAGCTTGTGTCCAATTCTCTAGTATTTCTAAAATTATAATTAAGTACGGCAACAGTGCAATCCTTGCTCAACATGAACACGTGAATTTCAATATGGCTGAATAGTTGTTGTTGCTGATTAATTTTGTTTTGTTTTACATCATTAATTGAGATTTTGGACGAGTGCTTAAATTTTACATATTTTATTACCTACCGGATTTAGGTGAATTTGGTTACAGTAGTTAGTAGTTGTAGTTTTTTGTAGGATACCGATTTTAGTGTTTTGACTTGTGTTAGGAACAGAAATGAAATGAAAAAAATATGTTCATTAAGGTAATTGTTAAGGCTGTAGTTAAAATAGGTATTCCATGGAGGTTCAAAAGGAAAATTAAGAGATTTGCAAAAAAAAACATTTAAAAAAAACTAAAAAAACTAACATAAATAGTCAAATGAATTTAATTTTTATAATATAACTTAAAATAATTACAAGAATAACATTTTTTCGGACTATCTGTGCTGACTATTTGCTGTTATTTTAAATTTAGCTGTAATCTTTTTTATTCTTTTAATTAATTTTTATTGATTAAAAAAATACTGGATCATAAATAATGAAATATGTGTATATGTATTTCATACGCATACAAATTTAACAGTATATTCATTATTATAGAATAGAACAGACTTATCTATTCTTTACTAATTAGTAGACAAACAGTTTTACCACTTTACCAAATCAATTTCAGTTATTCTGGATACCTGTTTCGCTAACGATATTAGCATCTTCAGCAAAACATTAAACTTTTTTTATTTTAAGTGTTACACCAAAGGATATATTTTTTGGAATATTATTATAGTAGAGTCCATAAAATGAGAGAATATGCCGGTGACGTAAAATGCGCACAAACTTAAATTTAAACCAAAAAATCAATAAAGGGGAGGCCCCATATTTCCCTGATTAGGTTTACTTGACCGTGAATACATGCATCTCTCTCTTTCACATCTGCTAGAATTCTACGCTTCTACGCTTAACGATAGCCAGCTTAGATGCGCGAAGTCTGACGTCACCGGCATATTCTCTCATTTTATGGACTCTACTGTGATAATTAAAATCTTTCTATATTTTAATTGTATTAATGTATATGCATGTTACTGTTACCGTCTTAAATTATAAATTATGAAAATAATTGAGAAAATGCATGCACATATTATAGTTATACCGTTGATTGAATATTTGGGTATATATAATATTCAATCCCAAATATTCAATCAACGGTTATACCATATACTGAAAATACAGTACAAAACGTTTCAGAATTATATTTAGTTTATTTAGTTCCCCAATTTAAATGTTATTAAATTGCATTGTTTTAATTAAGTCTGCCATCGTTCTGAGCAATTAAGAACAGATCAATAACTTTTTATTTCTTTTAATTAAAATCAGCCGTTCTGTCTCAGAACATAATTATGATGTTCTGATTTCTGAGACATAACGGCTGATTTTAATTAAAATAAATTATTAAATGCTTAATAGCCGAGGTTTGAATTATGGCGGCAAACGCTATCTGCGCCATCTACGTTCACCTTTCACGAAGAGAGACAAAGATGGAAAATAATCGGATATTTTATTAGCGTACAGTTGCGCGTCTCTTTGGTTGTCTCTGACCCTACACTACCCGGCCCGGGTCGACGAGGTATGGAATTCCTTTTTTATGCAAAAAAATAAATACCATTTTCGGTGGTGTAATGTAAATAAATTATTGTGTTGAATATGTTTGTTCCGGAATATCTGTTCGATGCTTTGTCTAGGTTTGTTCAGTTGATTTTGATCGTTTCAACAATTGTGGGGCTTTTAATAATAATAATGAGTTTTCTTCTATCCATTGTTTTCAAAAAGCATAAAGAATAACTGTTAGCCCTAAACAAAAATTCAAAGTTCAATTTTTTTTGTAAATCGATGTCACCTGTAAAGCTTCAAAAAAGTCTTACAAAAGATTTTTGGAAAATGTACCTGGAAAAAGTTATACCCAAAAGTCAAAAGCTGGAGAAAAAAATTATAGGAATAAAAGTTGTTTGGAATGACAATGCGCATCAGATGCAATAAAAAAATAATTTTTAAGTCTAATAGTTTTCAAGAAAATTGTGAAAAATCCTTTTACAGTTTCTCCTCATTTCCTTCAAAACTAATAGGAATATTAAAAATTTTCTCTTAGCATAGAATTTCCAATTAAACATAGAACAAACCATAAAGAATAACTTTTAGCAGTAAATCAAAGAATAAAGGAGATATGGAAGATTTTTGAAAATTTTAAAAATTTTTGGGTGAAAATGATTTTTTTAAATTGATTTTCCTTATTTGTTTGAAAAATATAATACTAGAAAATTATTTAAAGGATAATTATTAAGAACACTCTGTATATATTTTAGCAAAAAATAAAATTAAAATATTTTACGACCATGACAGGACTCGAACCTGCAATCTTCACGAGCACTTTGAAAATTGCCAAATATGTTATTTTTGACGATTTTTTTGAGCCCAAAATTCGCCTCCTAAATTGCCAGGTCTCAGCAACTAAAAGAGCTAAGACCTTGGAGATAGTCTCATTCGAATTCTACGGATAAACCTAAGAGAAAACCATTGGAATTATCCTGATAAAGCCAATGGGAGCCGAGATAACACTAACGTCTTATTTTCATCCTAACAATCCCGAAAATACCGGGTTATGGGGCTTTTGTTTCTATTATTAAAGTCGAAGTATCTCTGGAAAATGTGTTTTATGTTTTATTCAATTTAATCAAAAGATAGTTAATTTAACATGGCTTATGTTATTAAACACTGTTCCTTTAAGTGAAATCCTCTCTTGAGATGTCCAAAGGGTCTACAAAATTGCTCCTAGGCTTTTTGTGTAGAATCAACGGTTCTTAAGATATTTCACTCGAACGCATACCTTTAATTGAAGTACTTCTCTTTTAGGGGATGAACCAGGAACCCTGAATCGGTCTATCTAGATGGTCAGATCAGATAGTTATCCTCATTTTAAATTAGAATAAATGTAAGTGACTTAACGATTTTTTTATTATTATTCGAAATTTTAATTAAGGTGTGTCCTCTTTATTTATTAATGCTTTTTAATTAAAAACGTTTTCTGAGAGTCCCTTTTTTTGCATATAGTGAAAAATGTGTTGGTAGAACTGACTTTATCGAGTGATTTGTAAAAAAGCCTTAAGTTGAGGGTCATGTTTGAGAGTCACCCCGGGGAGGGCCGGGGTAGAATAGCCCTCCGATACGCTCTGCCTGTCGTAAAAGGCGACTAAAAGAGCAACCCTTTTGGTGGTAGATGTTGTCCACTTGCATCGCCCGGTTTAATACCACCACATAGGACTTAGGCGGCGTGAAGTGGTTCCATGGAACTCACGATTCGCCGCCATGTCGATGTGTCCGGTTTCCAAGGGGGAAATGGAGAAGAAAAGTAAATGCATGATGGCGCCCTCACGACCAAAACTTTCCGGACGTAAACTCGCCTCCCATTCGGATCTTCGGGCGGAGGCTGGTCGGGGGAGGTTCATCAGGCGGATCAAAAAGCCTAAAAATCAATTTCTGCAACATCAGAGACCTAAACACCAATATTAATGCAGTACAGCAACACCTGCAATCAAATAAGCCTCACATTCTGGCATTGGCAGAAACAAAGGTGAAACCTTCAACAACAAATGTTCACCTCATTTATCCTGGATACGATCTACACACCCGATTTCGACTAAACTTTCGATTGGCAGTATTTGTCAAGAACGATTTGAATTGCCAGCGGGAGGAAACGCTTGAACCTGCGGACTTCGACGTCATGTGGTTCAAAATAATAGCCAGTGGTGCCACGAAATTTATCTGCTGTATCTACAGACCACCAAGCGACACCCAATATAGACGGCTCTTTTTGAACCTGGTTGATTGCATTAACCATCTCCAAATTGACTACCCAAGCGCAGAAATCATCGTCATAGATGATTTTAACGTTCACAATATCAACTGGCTGCGCTTCTGCAACAAGAACGACGATGAAGGACGAGAAGCTGAGCTATTTGCCATCATATGCGGGTTTACGCAGCTTGTGAAGGAACCTACCAGAATCTCCGATCGAGACGGTGAGTTCGCGAGTCTCCTAGATCTGGTCTTGGCTTCAGACCCTGACTCGTACACTGTATCAGTACATGCTCCCCTAGGAACATCGGACCACAAATTGATAACAGTCTCTTGCCAGTTGGAGGTTAAAACGCAGGATCCTCCGATGCCGCGGAAGGTATGGCACTATAAATCAGCAGAGCGGAACCATCTTCGGGAATTTTATCGCTCATTCCCTTGGAAAGAAGTCTGCTTTAGAACCAATAACATCTCAGAATGTGCAAACCAAATTTCAGAGACGATCTTGGCAGGAATGGAAGCTTATATCCCTTTTTCTACTAAATGCGGATCAAACAACAAGCAATGGTTCAACCTGAATTGCAAAAAGGCAGTAAACACTAAAAACGCAGCATATCGCAAATGGCGTCAACATCCTTCCATCGAAAATCGGAGGAACCTTTTTGCCTCCAGAAATAGCTGCAAGCGAATTATTGATGAATGCAAAGAGAGTCACAACAACAGGATCAAAAACAAACTGCCAAACTGCCCAAATGGAACAAGATCTTTCTGGTCGGTATCGAAAGCCGTTAGTCGGAGGATTTGCTAAGTCGGCCTTGCCACCTCTAACAGCAGATGCTGGTTCTATCGCGGTAACAGCAAGGGAAAATGCCAACTTACTGGGTAAACTCTTCGCATCCAATTCTACTCTGCACTCGCAAGGCTAAACACTGTCATATTTGCCAAGGGTGAATTCATCGATGGGAGAAATTTCGTTTCCCCAACGAATTATAAATAAAATTCTTAAGAGCGTAGACACCAACAAAGCTTCTGGACCCGATGGAATTCCAGCCCTAATACTAAAACGTTGTGCAGACGAATTGACTTCTCCCTTATGTAGACTGTTCACGGCATCGTATAAGCAGGGCCAATTTTCAACAAGCTGGAAAACTGCTCGAGTGCAAGCTGTACCCAAAAAGGGTAAGAAGACGATGCCCTCCAATTACCGCCCGATTGCACTAGTTCCAGTAATATCGAAGATTATGGAAAAAGCAGTCAACCAACAACTGTTAAGATATCTGGTATCATCTGGACTAATCAGCGATTATCAATACGGCTTCCAAAAGCTTAGATCCACCGGCGATCTTCTGGCCTACGTCACACACTTGTGAACGGAGGCCATGGAGAAGCACGGCGAGTCCTGCTCAGTCGCTCTTGACATTTTCAAGGCATTTGACAGAGTGTGGCATGAGGGACTACTAACCCAGCTCTCCTCAATCGGCATACAAAACTCATTGTTGAATTGGATCAAAAGTTTTCTTGAACAACGAACAATCCAAGTAGCCGTCGATGGATACCTCTCCGACAAATTTAATATTAACGCTGGAGTCCCTCAAGGATGCATTCTATCCTCCACCCTTTTCTTGATATATATCAACGATTTGCTAGGAGTCACTGTCAATTCAATCTACAGCTTTGCGGACGATAGCACACTTATTTCCACATTTAAGTTCGCCAAACCAACGACAGCCGCAAGTTCTCAGAATCTTAGGCAGCAACAAGTAGCTTCAACCAACAACGATATTAGAACAATCTTGGAGTGGGGCGATAACAATTTGGTCAATTTTAACGCTAAAAAAACGCAGGCTACAGTATTTACGATGAAGACTAACCTTGGTGGCCCAGAGCTGGATATGGCAGGGAAAACATTGCCAATGAAATCATCTTTACATCTTCTAGGAGTCGAGGTCACCAACAGTGTGTCTTGGCATGACCACGTTGCCGAGGTCGCCAGGGCGGCTTCCAAAAAGTCGGAGTTCTTTTCAAAACGAAAAAACTGTATACACCAGAACAGCTGCTGACTCTTTATAAGGCTCAAATACGCCCTTCCCTCGAGTATTGCTCCCATGTCTGGAGCTCTGCACCCAAGCATAGTTTAAACCTGCTGGATTCTATACAGAAGAGAGCTATTCGTCTTATCGACAAACCAGAACTGACAAAGAGTCTGGATAGTCTGGAGCACAGGAGAAAGGTGGCTGATCTCTGTTTATTCTACCGTTATTATCACGGTAAGTGCTCCTCTGAGCTGGCAGGCCTGATTCCACCCAGGGCTGTTCCGGCAAGACGGACGCGTCTAGCAGTTGCGGCTCATCAACATCGAGTCCACCTGCCTACCCCAAGGACGTCGCTATATCGAAACTCATTCATCTGGAGAACATCTTCTATGTGGAACGGTCTTCCACCTCACATATTTCCCGACGCATACAACCTACAGCGATTCAAGATAAATGCCCACAAATATCTTCGCGCAAGCACCACTACAAGAGTGACATAGGACTTTCCTCTTGTGCTTGTGTTTACCATAAAAAAAATTGCCCTACGTACTCTTAAAGAGGGTGAACCTAGCTTCAAGTTTATGTATAAACCTTTGAGACTCATTCAAAACTTTCCTAAGAAAATCTTAAAGTAGTTACTGTTAGGAAAGGTAAATATACTTAAAACTCCTTTAAACCCTAAACAATTACATACAAACTAAAATATAAGCTGCTCAGGAAGAAATCTAAGGATCTAAATTTATTAATTTCATTGACAAAATCGGCCTAATAGGGCTCCTTGGAGTGGAACTACCCAATTGAACTATGCTATTTACTTCGATTGTTTATAAATAAGGGGTTCTTGTTGTTGATATTGACACCATGTGGTAGCAGTGATTGACAATCACAAAATCTGGCGCGAATCGTTTCAAAAATGTCATAATAAAACAAGCGACTAACGCGCATGTTCATAACGAGAATTTTGACTGGTCGGACACTACAAAACCTCCGTTTCAGTAGTTTTACCAGCTGTGAAGATGGACGAAGCAAATTCTGATACTGCTCCTGGAAAATCGTCCAGGCAAAAGGGAAACGTGAAGAATATTTTTAAAAAGTGCTTAAAAAGTGTTCTCTAAGCCGCGCACTTCGTTTTGGTGTAATTTTCAATGGTGTGCACCTGTTATTTCTATCGAAAATCGCGAGGTAAAATTTCGATAGGTTGATATAAAAGGGTAACAGAGTTTTTAGCGCTAAAATTGGGAGTTACACCTAAAAAGTATTTACATCGTGTTCTATGAATTGGATGCTTTATTTTGGTGTATATTTCATTAGGGAGCATAAGCTATTATTGGGGAAAAGGATTTTCACTTTGAAAGGGTCTTTACACTCGTTCTAAAGACGTCCTTATAAAATGTAGGTTTTATTATTGAATTTCTAGAGAAATTTGTAAAATCCCTCGGGAGAGCCAGAGGTTAGTGACAATTTTTGTTAATTCATTGTACATTTGCAAAGGTTGCTTGGCATTCCAAATTATTGGTTAACATTGGTGCATGTTTTGTTGAAATTTGGTTGGGAACATTTACAAAGGGGTGAAAGTTTTTGAACACATTTCATTTGGTGCAATGTCACATGATGGTACACTTGTTAACTCAGTCTTTCTTTGCATATTAGTAAATAGCACTTTTGTCCTCACTTATTTGTTTGTTGTGGTGTTTGAATAAATTTGAATCCTCCAAATAGGACTCCTTAGTACCCAAGTGTACTTTGGCCTCCTTGTAGGCCTAGTAGTGGACTGTATTTTCTTTAACCGTTACCAAACACCGTGAAATAAAACACTTCCGGTGAATTGTTTAACACAGTTTATTAACCCTTAAAACTCGTATTAAACAATCCCAACTGCGAACATAAACTTATGAAACTAGATATTTTACAAAAAACATTTATTTGCAATACACATGCAATTTTTATTATAGCCCGAGCGCTATTACACGTACTTAATATCGGCGAGTCAACAGACAGACTCTGACAGACTGACTATTTTTTAATAATACATCTTTTATTTTGGCGGTCTGCGGGCGGGGTGGCGCACGGATGAAGATGAGATACGGATCGGCAAGCTTCAAACGACGCGGCTTTTTTAATACGAACTACGCAGTGAGTAAACATGCCAACTTTGTTGATTCCAAGAACACTCAATTAAAAAAATTAAATAGGTAAAATTAATTGGCGCTCTAACATTCTCCCCCCCGTTGAAGCCCCTGGTTCAACCATATTTATTATTCCTTATCAAATGGCAAAGGACATAACTTTGTTATGGGACGTATAAACTCTCCCTCTTTAGTTCTTATTTTTACCATTCGAACCTTACTATCGGAACCTGGAACCGCTTCAATCACCCGTGCCAATACCCATTGCAAAGGAGGTAAGTTTTCATCTTTTACGAGAACAACCATATCCCTTTCTAAATTTTTTCTTGACACATACCATTTCGGTCGATTCTGAAGTCTAGTCAAGTATTCAACTGACCATCGAGTCCAGAAATTTTGACGAATTTTTGAACATAACTTCCAAAAACTTAACCTGTTTTCGGGTACATTGGATACATCTCTTTCAGGAACGGACGTTAAAGGTTCACCTATTAAAAAATGTGACGGTGTTAAGCAATTAAAATCTCTTGAATCTGATGACAATGCACAAAGTGGCCTTGAATTAAGAATTGCTTCAATTTCTGTTAATACCGTAGTCATTTCCTCGAAAGACAATGTCAAATTACCTATAATCCTTCTTAGATGAAACTTGGTTGATTTTATCCCCGCTTCCCACAATCCCCCCCAGTGTGGGCTTAATAGCGGAATAAATTTCCATTTAATTTCTTTACTTGCTAAAAAAGTATTAATATTATTCCGATTTGTTTCATTTTTAAAAAAGAGATACACTTCTTTCAGCAAGTTATTTGCCCCTTGAAAATTAGTTGCATTATCGCTATAAATTTTACAAGGACAACCACGTCTAGCTATAAATCTTTTCAACGTATATATAAAACATTCAGTGCTCAAATTACTGACTAATTCAATATGAATCGCCTTCGTTTGCATACACACAAATAACGCAATATATGCCTTTGTAGTCGTAGAACTTCTAAGTCTTGACTGTTTGACATATATCGGCCCTCCAAAGTCAACTCCGGTATTTAAAAATGGACGTCCAATTGAAATTCTATCCAAAGGAAGAGAACCCATAAGCTGTGCAGAAGTTTGCGCTTTAAGCCTATGACATTTGACACATTTCCCAATTACAGACTTTACTTCGCTAAGACCATGGATTGGCCAATACCTTAACCTTAAGTTTGCCAATACCGCCTGTGGTCCAGCGTGAAATAATTTCAAATGTTCTGCCCAAATAATTAACTTTACCACGTGATGCCTCGATGGCAATACGATTGGAAATTTTTGATTGTAGTCAATATCCGCCTTGGATAATCGACCATTAACCCTCATTATACCATTAGTGTCTAAAAATGGATTTAAACACTTTAAAGAACTAGTCTTAAATATTTCAGAATTATTGTCACCATCATGACAATTTAAATACTTAATTTCTTTTGAAAATGTCTCAGCCTGTACAAGTTTTAAAATTGTATTTAATGAACGTTTAAGTTCGTCAACTGTCAGTGGCCCAGATTCCCTTTTATCAAAAAATCGAAAACAATACGCAACAGCCCTTTGCAACCTATTAAAATTCGAGAACCTTATCCAATCAATGACCTTTTGATTTAACTCTACCTGAGTTAAAGCTATTTTTCGTTGCTCTGGTAGACCTTCAGTAATTGAACATTCCTCAGGTAAAAAATCAATTTGTGAATCATAAAGAAATTCAGGGCCCTTCCACCAAATTTTGTGTTTTAAAAGTTGCCCCGACATTAAACCCCTTGACAGGCAGTCTGCCGGGTTGTCCTGAGACGAAATATGTTTCCACTGACAATTCAAAGTCAATTCCTGCACTTCAGAAACCCTATTGGCCACAAAGGTGGTCCATCTACTTGGTGACCCATTTAACCAAGCTAGTACAACTTTGGAATCCGTCCATAAAACAACCTTAGATGTTTTAAGATTTAAAATTCCCAAAATTTTAGAAGTAAGGCGAGATACTTGAAGTGCTCCACAAAGTTCAAGTCGTGGCAATGACACTGTTTTTAAGGGAGCTATTCGTGATTTCGAGCAGAGTAAATTACAGGAAACATTTTTGTTTTTATAAATAGCCCTTACATATAAACAGGCCCCGTATGCTTTCATGGAAGCATCCGCAAATCCATGTATCTGAATTTCAGCAATATCCGAATTATTAAACAGACAACGAGAAATTTGTAATTCAACTAAACATTTAATATCTGCCGAAAACGATTTCCACTTATCTAAACTTGTTGATAGGAGTTCCTCATCCCAATCAACTTTACTTGCCCAGATTTCTTGCATTAAAATCTTCGCAACAACAATCACAGGCCCCAACAAACCCAACGGATCGTACATCTGTGCGATTTTTGATAACACCAATCTTTTTGTTATCTTGATTTCAGTTTTATCTATTTCATCTGGAACAGATATTTTAAAATAATCCTGAGTTGGAAACCATAACACTCCTAACACCTTATTTGAAAACTCATTATCCAAAGAAATGCATTCACCATCCTTGTCACTACCAACATTCTTTAACAAAGACAAATCATTAGCACACCATTTGTGCAATTTTAAACCTCCAGAGTTTAACAAACCAATCAATTGCTCCTGTAGTTCTAAAACTTCCTTTTTAGAATTTGCGCCGCAAAGAACATCATCAACGTAACATTGCTGTAAAATTGCCCTTGAAGCCGCCGGAAAATTACACATCTCATCTGTTGCCAATTTATTTAAGCAACGAGTTGCCAAAAAGGGAGCCGAGTTGGTACCGTATGTCACGGTTTGCAACTCTATGATTTTAACTGGTTCATCTGGCTTTTCCCTCCATAGAATATTCTGGAATTTTCTATGATCCGGGTTTACCTTAATCATACGATACATTTTTTGGATATCAGTCACTAAAACATATAAAAACGTTCTGAACCTACAAAGAATATCAAAAAGTTCCGGCTGAACGGAAAACCCTTTTAACATAACGTCATTTAGTGAATATCCTGTTGTCGTCTTACTTGACGCATCAAAGACAACTCTGAGTTTAGTTGACACAGCATCCTCTCTTATGACACAGTGATGCGCCAAGAATACCCTTTCCTGTTCTCCGAATGAATCCGAATTTACTGAGTCCTCTTTTATGTATTTTCCATGCCCTAAAGTTACATATTCATTTATGAACTCCTTATACTCAGAAAATAACTTTAAGTGCGTATGTAACCTTTTTTCCAAATTTTGAAACCTTTTCAATGCTAAATCATACGAATTACCTAACTTTAAGTATCCATTTTGTTCTCTAAATGGTAAATCCACCTGAAAAGATCCATCATCCAATCTCTTACAGGATTTAATAAATTTTTCCTCACACAATTTATCTTCTGAGGATAAAAACCGTTGACCTGATATCTCTTCCATTTGCCAAAATTTTGGAATTAACTCATTAATGTCCTGGCCCTTAGAATGACTAAACAAATTTACACTTAAATTATTGTTTGTGCTATTTTTAATACTATTTTTCTGAACTGACTTTACCGGCGCATTTCCACAAATTAACCATCCCAATTGAGAGTTTTGTAGAACTGGCAAACCTGACCCTAACCTAATTAAATCAGGCAGCACTAAATCAAAGTAAAACTCTGCTGAAATTAAAATATCGATATCCGATGGCTTGAAGTAATAAGGATCAGCCAATAAAATACCTGGTGGAATTTTCACCATATTTGTTTCTATAGAAACATGTGGCAACTTACAGGTAATCTGATTTAAAACTGCAAATGACACATCTACCTTATAGTTAGTAACCTGAGACTCAAGAACTAAATTAACAACCTCATTAATTTCTGTGACCTTATTTCCTATACCACCTATTTTAAATTCAGTTAACTTACAATTAACATTTGTTAATTTATTAAACAACTTCCTTGTTATGAAACAGCTCTGGGACCCAGAGTCCAACAGTGCCCTAGCCTCCAATTTATTGCCATCCGGACAAATCAAATTTACAATTGCTGTGGCCAGTATAACTTGTACATTAGAATGAGCCACAGCAGCCTGTTGTATTACAGGCTCCTCTAGAATACCCATATCAACCCCATGACTCACTCCAACAAACTCTTTCCCAAAGTAATCCTCATCTGAACCCAACTCCAACTCCGATTCTTGAATTTTATTCAAATTCCCAGAAACCCCTAACAAGGCATTAGAATTAATTTTATTTTTAACATCAGGTTCATCTCTTTTTACTTCTTCACCTTGACCTTGACCTCCATTTTGTTTACTATTAAAACCTTCCCTATTACCATTCCAAGAGTAATCATGCAATAGCAAATTGTGTCTTTTTTTACACATCTGACAAGGTTGTTTGGTACAGCGTGAAACTGAATGTGAATTATCTAAACAAACGTAACATAAATTATTATTTTGAACTATCAACCTTTTTTCCTTTAATGACAAGTCAGCAAATTTAAAACATTTAATAAGTGTATGCCCAACACGATTACAAAATATACACTTATTTTGAACATCATCCCTATGACTTTGTCCTTGAGATAACAGTGTATGTCTTGTCGGTTGCTTAAAGTATTTATCCCCCTTTGAATGCCCAATACTATTCCCTTTATAAATTTCCCGAGAACTTTCCCCTTCAATAGTTTCTAAGGCAACACAACGCCTTTCCAGAAAATTAATAAATTCTTCACATGTTGGCAACACTGAATTTGAAAAAGAGGCATTTCTTTCTAACTCATATGCCTTATGAGTTTGATAGTCTAATTTTTGAGTAAAAAGAAAAACAAGCAGTACATCCCACTCCTTAACAGGCAAACCCAAAGCTGTCAAAGAATTCATATGTTGTCGAACATGAGTTAAAAAGTTTCTTATTTGTTTACCCGAACCCTTTGCAAGGTTAGGTGTATCCAACATACCCCTTAGGTGAGCATTAATAACCACCAGTTTATTTTCATACCTACTCTTAAGCAAATTTAAAGCATGTTTATAATTGTCATTTGTTAAAGTGAGGTCATTTATTAATTTTAATGCTTCTCCAGATAAAGCACCCTTTAAATATAAAAATTTTTGAACCTCATCTACATCAGCTGTATCAATAATTGCATTAAAAAGATCAATAAATGATTGCCACTCTTCAATCTTTCCCGAAAAAGTTGGTGTGTTTAAATGTGGCAACCTCGCATTCCTAAAATTATTGTTACCGGAGATTGAAACAGTTCCTTCAGGGACAGGGGCGGAAGATTGTTGCAAGTTTGCCGTCCTTAAATCCTCTAACCTTTTAATACTAGCCTTTATTTTTGACCAAATCGTCAAATATTTAGTTTCCATCAACTCCCTATCCCTAACCTCATCCTCATCCAGTTCCTCTATCTGAGATTGAATCTCACAATATTGTTCAAAACTATTTTGTAAAAAAGTTTCCCTAGTAGAAAATTCACTAACTTCTACATTGTCCGAATTTACATTTATGTTAACATAATTTTCTATCCTAGTTATTGATCCTTTAAATACACCTCTTTTCTTTTTTAAGGCTTCCATTTTTATTTATTTTTTTTTTTTAATTTATTTTTATTTTATAATTAATTTATTTTTTCAACCTTTTACCCAAACACTAACCTAGTATTATTCTAAGTCACTTTTCACTGAATACATTTTTAATCACTGCTTAAGCACCTTTTTTAAACCTTCATAAACACTGGTTTAACCTTTACTAATAACACCTTGTAAACCCTTTAAATTAACCAATTAATTGTAATTCTTCTTATAAACGACAAACTAAGATGTCTAAAACTAATTAAAAAATCCGTTAGGTGTATGTATACCTTAAAAACAAATTATACGTTTCTTACTAACTTAATAAACATACAACCTTTTCCATAAACCTAAACACCCAATTTTGTTATAACACACCTTGTGTATAACTTATTTTAAATAGAGTAAATATGCTTTTAAATCTTTAACACCCAGTATTTTAATTATACAAGTAAGTACACCCAGTGTGAATTTAACCAAACTTATAACTTTAGCATCTACTAAATAAGATAAATACCTAAATATCTTATAAACCTAAAACCGCTTAAAACACCCAGTGTGTTTTTAATTATATTATTTAATTAACACAATACCTAAAATTCCTTAATTTTTAAATTACTTAACACCCAAATGTGTAATTTTTAACAAATCCCTAATATAAGACCCTGTGCCTTATTTTTAAATTAATGTATTGTCTTTTAATTATATTCCTTTTTGGTATGTCGTAAATAATCCCAAATTCCAATTCCTTATATCCTGGTGAATCAAACTTGCAGCAATCAACCCCAGTGGTTTTCCACAAGAGACCCAAATAATAATGAAAGATCTGACCTTATGTTAAACTCCAGTTTCCAACAGTTCCAGTTCTCCAGTTCCAAACCAAACTGACCAAATCCGGCTCGAAGGACCATGAATAAATTTGAATCCTCCAAATAGGACTCCTTAGTACCCAAGTGTACTTTGGCCTCCTTGTAGGCCTAGTAGTGGACTGTATTTTCTTTAACCGTTACCAAACACCGTGAAATAAAACACTTCCGGTGAATTGTTTAACACAGTTTATTAACCCTTAAAACTCGTATTAAACAATCCCAACTGCGAACAGAAACTTATGAAACTAGATATTTTACAAAAAACATTTATTTGCAATACACATGCAATTTTTATTATAGCCCGAGCGCTATTACACGTACTTAATATCGGCGAGTCAACAGACAGACTCTGACAGACTGACTATTTTTTAATAATACATCTTTTATTTTGGCGGTCTGCGGGCGGGGTGGCGCACGGATGAAGATGAGATACGGATCGGCAAGCTTCAAACGACGCGGCTTTTTTAATACGAACTACGCAGTGAGTAAACATGCCAACTTTGTTGATTCCAAGAACACTCAATTAAAAAAATTAAATAGGTAAAATTAATTGGCGCTCTAACAGTGTTTATATTTGTCGTGTTTTGCGTATGCCTGTGGCAAATTTCAGTTGAAAATGGCTTGAAACCTAGCATAGCTCCCTTAAATTAGATTTATAGACTTGGAGAACAAATGCACCCCTTAGACCACCCAATGGCGTGCCATGGAGACTATAATTAGCCCTTTTACTCCTCAGCGCAACCCTGTGGAAGTTTTTCTCTACAAAAACGGAGTATTGTCGAAAGAACTTCAAAGAGGCACGTGTAGACTTTAAAAATAGATAGAAAAAGACACCATCATACTAGAGAAAACAAAGCAAATAAACCCTCTTAAACATAAAGATCTGTAGCCCTTTTTCAAATCAAATTGAAGCTGCAGACTTTTTCTTTTCTTTCAAGAAGGCACCAGCGGCCACACTTCTCTCCACATGACCTTTGACTTGAATTTTTATTATTAATTTTAGTAATTTATTAAGTTTAATAATGTCTAATTTTTCATTGTGTCATGTAACAAAATATGTTTGAATTTGGATAAATTATTTGTTTTCTTCTCCATTGACATGGTAAATTGCGAGTAACTTTTGTTGTGTCCAAATTAAAACATGCAAAATAGTTTTTTAATTACCTTTAAAGGCAGCATTTATTGTGATAATAAAAACCCCAAAATTTTTCATAGATTTTGAGAAAATGGCTCTTTTTGGAAAACAGTTTTTCATTATTTTCTCCCACTCTATGAGAAATAAAAGCTTTCAACTTAGTACCAAAAGAACAACCACCATCTGCCGCAATTATTGTGGTAAGTAATCTTTGACTAAATCCTATTGTTCTCTTAATAAATTACACACCCCACAAAAATTATCGCATCACTTATTATTTCTTAAATATTTTAATTTTTTTGCCTGTTTTTTAAAATTTTATTGATAATGATAATTAAATCACCAAATAATACGACTTTTGCAACATTTATTTTAAATCAGTTCAATCTACAGAGGACAAAGATTTTGATTTACCAAAACATACAAAAATCAAAAAAATTTTACAAAACATGTATACAAAAAAAAATGGACTTTATTTAAGCCAATGAATTCCTAATAGCGTGTGTTACTGCCCCTGGCTCTAATTACAGCTTCCATTCGTCTTCGAAGGTTTCTAAACAGGTTCTGGAGGTATTCTTGGGGCACGTTTTCCCAGAAGTCAAAAAGAACATGTTGAAGATCATCTAGTGTTCTTATTGGTGCTGGATGTTGCTGAATTTGCCATCCTAGATGGTCCCAGACATGTTCTATCGGATTAAGGTCCGGGCTACATGCAGGTCAATTTAGGGTGGGTATCTCGACCTCTTCTAAGTATTGCCGAACAACTCTAGCAGCGTGTGGACGAGCGTTATCATGCATTAGCACAGAATTATCACCGATATATGGCATATAGCGCACTACATGGGGTTCTAGGATATCGGTTATGTACCTGTCAGTATTTAGTCTTCCATCATTCACTGGTACTAGCTCCGTGCGACCCTTAAAACAAATTCCTCCCCAAACCATGATAGAGCCACTACCAAAGCTTTCAGTTTGACAAAAATTAACCTGATCGCGCCGTTCACCACGTCGCCTATATACTGGTAGACGCCTATCTAATGAATATAGACAAAATCTGAATTCATCCGTGAATAAAATATTGGACCAATCTTGAATATTCCAATTTGCGTGTTCTCTAGCAAATTGCAATCTTGCTACTCGATGTTCTCTGGTAAGACGTGGACCTCTAGCTGGCACTCTGGCTCGTAAAGCTGCTTCTCTCAGCCTATTTCAAACTGTCTGTAGGCTTATTCGGAAATTACGAGCAGTCAACAGATCTGTTTGCAGTCTTCTAGAGGTGGTATGCCTAATTCTTAAAGCCGTTAACCTTATGTAACGGTCATCTACTGCCGAAGTTACCCTTCTGCGGCCTTGTCCGGGTCGTCTGGATAGTTGTCCTGTTTCTTGGTAGCGATTAACAACTCTGAATATGGTGTTTTGTTGAACTCCCATTATCCGAGCGACGTATCTTTGACTGCGGCCATCTTCTATGAGCGCAATGATTATAGCGGCTTCTTCATTAGTCACATGTCTTGTTAAACGTTCAGGCACATCCATTATTAAAAATAAATTTAAATTTTCACTTTAGAATAACACTATTTGCTTAGAACGTTTTCGATCTCAATGCATTCGCCAACACAGGAATAATCTACGCGAGCATTTTTGCTTCAAAAAAATATGTAAGAAATTCCGATCATTTTTTGTCCATGATAAGAAACCAGAAATATCTTTTAAGTTGATACATAATATACAGTATACATGTAGTATACTAAAAATATAATGTAATGAACAGTATAGTAGTGTAGTGCAGTGCCGAAGTAGGTGTAGCAGATCTGATTGGCGTTATGGTCTCTTCCCTGAGGACTTGTCTCTAAGGGGAAAAGTTGTCAGCAGGTGGACAGAAGGGGACCTGTGAAGTAGACGATAAAGGCGGCGAAATATACCTTGAAAAGGTGAGGAATTTTCTGTTATTCAAATCTATATTTCCAAAATATTCGAGGTATGTTAGTGGTTCTTTTAGAGCATAATAACATGCATTTTGTAGTTTGAGTTTATATAAAAATTGTTTTTTTTTGCGTCAAAATTGACTGATCCAAAGCGAGTTTTGTGATGCGGTAATATTTTTTATTTTTTGTAAATATCTTAATAATTTTTTTATATACTTAAATGGAACTTTCACTCAAATGATATATTATACATTTTTATGACTCTTTCCACATAAAATTTCGCGATTTAAACTTGCATGCCATGTGACAATACAAGCAACACCGGCACACGGACTATTCGCGGCACATCAAAGATTCTAATAGATCTCTGAACTTAACTTTACACAAATAACAGTGGATATAATATGCTATGTGGATATCGTTAATCTGTGTTGCATTCAATCGGAAAACCATAGATGCATAAGGAATTGAATTGCAAGGCAGTGGGCAGCCAAAGGGGCATAAATACCTGGGTCTCCTAATTCACCCGTCGGGCCTCACCGAGGGTTAACAGAAGCCAATAGCTTTGGAAAACTAATAAGACTAGGTTTTCATCGAGACAAGAAATCTCGTCTCGAGAGAAATTTTAACAAACTCTCGTCTCGATGTTTTTCTCGAAGACAATTTCTCGATCTCGATTCGAGATTCTCGAAATTTCGTTTGTTGAAATTTGTTGAAGCCCAAGGTCAAAGTCAAGTCGACATAAAAACAATGCTAAATCGTTCGAGGGTAAGTTTTCACATTTTTTTGCCTATATTGTAATTATTTACATCACTGAAATATTCTTCATTTACATTTATATACTTGTATTCGTACTATACGTCGGGGAATCAAACTCGTATTGTTACTGGTGTATTATAACTTCATCAGAGTTATGCAGATTTTTTAAATCTGTTTCAGGTTACGTCTAATACATCTACTTTTGGAGGTTTTAATCAACTAGAATTTGAAGATCTCCAGTATCGGTTTAGCAGTCGTACAGAGTAGACGTCTATCGCGCCGGTGCTCAGTTTTGTTTTGTTTTGATTTGTTTTAATTTAATTTAATTTTTTTTTGATCTAGTGTTGCGTGTTTACATTAACGTGCTATATTTTCGCGGTACAAGTGTTTCCAAAAAAACTAGTTAAGTTCCTGCGTCAGTAAATGTTTTTGTTTTATAATCAGTTCCTGTTTTGACTAAATTTAAATTATCTGGCTACCATTGACCTTAACTTGAAATAATTGAACATTAACCGTAGGACGTGCAATTGTGTGTTTTGTTGTACGTTTGTTTCCTGCGTTGGGTTCAAGTTCAAGTTACTGTTTACTTGCAGTTCCTGTTTTAATATTTATTTCAATTTTAATAACATTGCCTTATAATCTAAAATGAACCGCAGTTTCAAATGTTGTCAGAAGAGGGATTTTCCAAATTATTGCTGCATCTCTTGTATTTCAATATTCCACCCAAGTTGTCTGGAAAGAAATTCTGATGCCATAAAACTGGGAGGCTATAGGATTTTATGCTCACAAAGATGTCAAGATGATTTTAATGAAAGAGATCAGGAAGGAAAAATTAATGAGCAAAAGATTTATGATTTGTTGACAGAATTGAAAGAGAAGGATAGACATATAGAGAGAATGAGAAGAAACAGCATGGTTTTTGAAGATGAAGTGTCGGAGGCCGAAAAGAAGTTTTCCTCATCCCTGGAAAATCTGCATAAACGGAATGAAGAGCTTAAAGTTGAATTGGAAAACTTAAAAATTAAAGAAGGTGAATTGTTGGCATTACTGGAAGTGAGTGAAAGGGCAAGTCTTAAGTTCAATTCACAAATAAGTGAGCTAAATATCCTAAATAAAAATTTAATAGTAACGATAAAAACATTAGAAAATGAGTCTTCAACCTATAAGACTAAAATAAACTTGCTACAAAAAGACGTAAACGACTTAACTAATTTAAATAAGAAGATGTTAGACTCCGTAAAGGTGTTGGAGGTTGAAAAAGATACCTGTTGTTCCGACATTTGTGCATTGAAGGAACAGTTACAGATATCCAAATCTGTTGTTATTAATTCTCCAACACAGCTACCAACTAGGCCAAATACACCTGACGATAGTCGACCTCGGCTTCTCTTTGTTGGTGGAAATTGTAGCAAAGTGTTCCTAAAACATTTACGTTTAAAGTTTGAAGCTTACTACAAGGTCCAGTGTTTCCTGAAGTTCAAGCAGTAAGGTGATTAGAACAGCATCAAATTTAGTTAAGGACTTTACGAAAGAAGATTTTTTAATAGTAATGTTAAATGGAATTTGCTCTTCATCTGATGTTTTAAAAAATTTAATTCAAAATCATGTTGATACAAACACTTTAGTGATGACAAGCCCTTATACTTATTTAAACCATAATGTTATCTATAATAGTAATAAGGCCCTTTATCGTACTTTTCATGAGAATAATATTAATCTGTGTGGGATTTTGGAGTCTAATCACGCCAGTAACTTTGGTTCAGACTTGGCATCATTATTACATGCACATATTTTCAAATATTTTAAAATAAATATTTCATCGAATAAATTGTCTTTGAATCATCAAATTAATGAGTCTGAACTAGTTACTGATCGTGAATTGGATTCTTCTTTTTTATAGACGTGTCCACGAAAGTTGAATCTCATTCATGTTCATATTCTACTAGTAAAATTGAAATTAGCTCTTCGAAAAACCTAAGTATCTTTATTCTTAATATACAATCCCTAAGAAACAAAATGGATGAGCTTCATCTTTTGCTGGACACATGTAATTTTCCTGATATTGTACTTTTGACTGAGCACTGGTTGAGGCCTAGTGAATGTTTTTTAATATCTGATTATCTTCCTATATCAAATTTTTGTCGTCAACAATCTATACAGGGAGGAACCATGATCTTGGCTAGGCAAACAATTGAAACGATTTTTTGTAATATTGATAAGTATGATAATCTTCTGTTAGAGAATGTTTTTGAATTCTCTCTTTCTTTTTGTAAGCGTTTTAATTTATATATTCTTTGTGTTTATAGGCCACCTACAGGAGATATTGCTATGTTTCTGGACAAACTTGATTCTATTTTATCCCAGTTGTCCCTACACTCTAAGGTTATATTGGCTGGTGACTTTAATATCAACTACACTGATGAAACCTTGCCACGTACTTCTCTTTTAAGTATTTTAAATTCTTACGACTTGAAAATGCACGTTCTTTCTCCCACACGAATAACTTCTTCATCTGCAACTACAATTGACTATTTCTGTACAAATTTTGTTGACGTTTTATGCACAGTACTCCCATCTGGTATTTCCGACCATGAAGCTATTCTTGCTAAAATGCCATATAATACTGTATTATCTTCATCTCATTATATGGGAAGAATTTTCAGCAGGAGAAATTTCAATGCTTTTCCTGCTGCTACAGCTTCGGTAAATTGGAATGCACTTGAAACGGCTTCTGACCCACTTACTTTATTTTTTCAAGTTCTGTGTGATAAGATCAATCAGTGCTTTCCTAAAATGAGGCTTAAAACTAAGAAACGAAAACCATGGGTTACAAGAGGCCTTAGAATTTCTGCTAAAAACCTCCGTTTTTTAACTAAATTGTGCAAATATACCACAAATGAAAATATCCTTGTATATCATCAGAAATACCGTAGTCTGTACAGAAAGACAATTAAAGCAGCAAAATCTAATTATTATAGGGATCGCTTAAATATGTCATCAAATAGGCAAAGAGAGTGTTGGTCGATTATTAATGATTTTAGACATTGCCATAGAACAGTATCGGAACCGGAGTTAAGACCTGACATTTTAAACGACTATTATTGTGATATACCTAATATCTTGCTCAAGGGCATTCGTAGTAACATTGATCCCTTACACTATCTTCAACAAGTGTCGGTTGAGCATTCATTTTTCTTTCATCTTTCACCATTTTCGAGGTTGTTACTCTTTTTGCCTGATTCAGCCTTAAATGCTTTAGTTTCTGCCATAAACAATTCTTTACATAATGGCATTTTTCCTTCATGTTTAAAAGAGGCAGTGGTTATCCCTCTTCATAAGGGTGGAGAGTTGGATCAGCCTTGTAATTTCCGTCCCATTTCTATTTTGTCTACCCTCTCTAAGATAGTTGAAAAACTTGCAAAAAGCAGAATTTTGTCCTTTTTACATCATAATGGCATTTTGTCTGCAAATCAGTTTGGATTTCAAGCCGGTAAAGGGACTCATGATGCTGTTTTTAGCTTTTTGGAGAGCGTCTATGTGTCCTTGAATTCTGGAGAGTCATCGGCGGCAGTGTTTTGTGATCTATCCAAAGCATTTGACTGTGTGGATCATGGAATACTGTTATCTAAGCTCGATAAATATGGTTTTAGAGGCGTAGCATTGCGATGGCTTGAGTCCTATCTATCAAATCGTACTCAGAAGGTTTCAGTGTCTGGGCGTTTGTCTGCTTCTAGATCCCTAAAATGCGGCGTTCCCCAGGGTTCAGTGTTGGGACCACTGTTATTTTTACTGTATGTGGATGACTTGAGTTCATTGAAACTGCAGGGCAAGGTGGTTCAGTTTGCTAATGATACCACCATACTATGGAGCCATAAAAATTCTGACTATATTAAGACTTGTATCCTTGAAGACCTTCAGATTTTATCAGGGTGGTGTGCTTCCAACAGGCTCGTGTTTAATGTAAGAAAGACGTCTATTATGGGGTTTAAGTGCGATGTTCAGGGTCTGATGTTTGACGAAAATTCCCTCTTGCAGAATAAAGAGTGCTGCAAGTTCCTAGGAATTACCACTGATGGTCGCCTTCGGTTTGAAGATCATATTTTACATTTAGCTGGGAAATTATCTTCTGGATGTTTCGCAGTAAGAATGGCAAAACAAGAGCTGGGAGGGGTGGTTGCACGTTCAGTGTACTTTTCACTTATTGAATCTCATATTCGGTATGGCTTGCCTTTTTGGGGTTTAACCAATAAGGGGCTACTTAACATTATCTTTGTTATTCAAAAAAAAGCAGTTAGATACCTGTGTTCTGCTAAGTTAAGAGATTCTTGCAAACCCCTCTTCATTTCTGAAAAAATCCTAACTCTTTTTTCACTCTTTATCTTAGAAACAGCTGCTCTTATTCACAAAATTCCCAAACTATCCTCTGACACTGGCCATTTGACTCGTCGTGTAAATGATGTTCCCCTACCTATTCCTACGTCTTCCCTTACCAAAAACTCATTAATTTACATAAGTAAAAAAAATTACAATCATGTTCCTCTGTGTGTTAGACATATATCGGATATTAAGAAATTTAAAAGAGAATTAAAGTCGCTTTTATTGTCTAAGGCATATTATAACCTGGATGACTTTTTTAATGATAGGTTTTAACCTTGGACATGTTGGAAAGTTTTCTTTTTTTCCTTTTTTCTTCTCTAGTTTTGTCAACAAGTTTACCTTTATTTAGTAATTAATTGTTTTATTTAGTTATCTTTAATTTAAGTATGTTCAAAAAGTTTTGTCTTTTTGTGTTTAATTTTGTTCATTGTTTTGTCAATTTTTGAAATTGTATTTGTGTTTTGTTTTTTTAGCTTGTAGGATGCTTGTACACAAGATTATTCTTACGTAATATAGCACATTTTCTTTCTTTCTTGCATAATAGAATTGGCCATAAAAAAATATCTTCCATTCAGATTTTTTGAAGATGAAACATGTACAGCTCTGTTCTCGTTTTTAAATAAGGAGGCAAAGTTACCAAAACGAAATGCTTTACGGACAAAAATTTATAATAAATATTGTTTTATGCAAGAACAGCTCAAAAATTATTTTAGAGTCAATAACTGTTTTAAAATATCTACAACAATTGATTCGTGGACATCCAATGCCAACGTGTCATTTTACGGCATCACAGCTCATTTTATTGATCGAGACTGGAAATTAAAAAGTGTTGTTTTGGATTTTATCCCAGCGCTAGGACAGCATGCGGGTGTCGAAATAGCCAACATATTTGACAGTGTAATTAACAATACGAGATTAAACAAAGGATTCAAGGTATAACTACAGATAGTGCAGCATCAAATTTTACATTTGCTCAGTATTTAACTAACATGGTTGAAAATTTTGACAGTAAAGACAATCATTTCGTTTGCTTTAGTCACGTTTTAAATCTAGCAGTACAAGATCTACTTACAATTATAAAAGCTGACAGTAGCGTGACAGACGCAAAAGACATTAACATTTTTTCTGGTGATGATGAAGACGAGAATTACGAACAATTTGCCGATACTGAAATTGTTGATGTAAACAATAAATCGGCAGTAGATAATATTAGAACGCTAGCTCTTAAAATTAAAAGATCGGAACAGATTAAGCTTAAATTTATTAACTGTTGCAAGTCTGCCGATTTAACGATGTTGATGCCAGTAATTGATGTTAAAACGAGATGGAATTCAACATTAAATATGGTAAACTGGGCTCTAAGAATGAAAAAACCTCTAAATATTTTGTGTGAAAATAATGATGACTTAAAGGATTATCTTATTTCGTTTCAAGATTGAGAGCTAGTAAGCAGAATTTTCAATTATTTAAAAGTTTTTAAAACATCCGATTCATTTCAAAACGAAAAATACTACACATTACCTATGGTCGTTTTAGGAGTTAATATGCTTCTAGATAAATTGGAAACCTGGGCTTTTGGACTGGATAATTACAACGGACGAAAAAGTTCTAGAAGCTCTTCAAGCAGCAAGGGATAAAATCGTCAAACACTATTCAAAAACCAATTGGATATATTGTGTTGCATTAATATTGGATCCACGACATTAACTGACTGTAACTTTACGAACAGACATTTACATTTAACTTTACGAACTGGGGAAAAAACTTAAAACAAGAAGCCATAACTAAATTCGAAAACTTGTATAAAGATATGTATTACGTTAGTTCTAATATTGATATTCCTTTAGTATCTCAACCTTTCACCGATGATATTGGTGAGAATAAAGATGACCTTAATCTGCAAAGTTTGTTTGAAAAAAGGAATGGCGACAGAGAGAACTGGAGAAAAGAAATTGATGAATATTGTTTATCTAAGAAGGCAATCAAGATATTTTAGAGTGGTGGAGAAAGAACGAAGCCATTTATCCAAATTTATCGAAAATGGCTCATGGTTTTTTAGGTATACAAACCACTTCAGTTCCTGCAGACAGACTGTTCTCAAGGGCAACACTGACAATTAGAAAAGAACAAAGCCGATTGACTGGAGAATTTTTATTATGTTTAAATTCTTGGCTATGCAACAAAGATATATTTATGAGTGCATAAGCAATAATTCTGTTATCTATACTTTTCGTATTTCTATTAATCTTTATTTCATGTTTTGTTCATTTTTAAATGTTTAGAATTTATGTTTTAGTTTAGAAGTTTTTTTCCTTTAAAAATAGAAAATTATTTGAGTTTTTACTCTAAAACATATTTTATTTTTATCATTTTATTATATTTTATATTCTTTTATTTTATATTTTAATATATGTATTCTCATTTAAAACAAAAGTCTTTTAATGATCTATAATAATTCTATCTCAATTTAATTAATTCCATAATCAATTAATAACTTGATATATTTAAAATAACGTATATTGCTAAAGATCTCTAATATTCATTGAGTTAAGGGGACACCAAAAAATATTAATTGGCGAGTCAGTCAGAAAGCAACGTTTGAGAGAAATGTGTGTAAGGTGGTGTGTTGGAAATAGAGTTGTAATTACTGGTTAAATAAGGCTGCTAAATTTAATAGTGGTGAATATGTGAGAAATAGTTGATCTTGAGTAGATATGTGGCCATTATGAGAAGTTTGTACAGATCAGTTTGCGCATCTTGAAGATGCCCGCACAAGTAGGTGTAAAAGCCTCTGTTCAATTAGGAACGAATGCGCAATTCCTCGAGTGCTGTCTGGTAAGACTGGGGGCCTTACCTGGGGCTCGACTGACACGAATAAACAGAAGGATATAGTAGAAATATATCCTTTGTCTAATTCGTTGAGATGCTTACTGTTTAGCGGCAGTGGAGCATCTGGGGAAGCCCTTACTATTTTAGGTGACACTGGCTAGTCGTCAAATAAAGGAAGATAACATGTTTGACATATGTATGTGTAGGAGAAATATAAAAATAGTGGACTGTATCTTTAATTAATTAATGCATAAAAAATTAAGGCGACGGCCAAGACAACCCCAAAATAATTTGTGGCTCACCTTGCTGTCGCTTCTGTTCAGGACTGCTCCTCCAGGTTCACCTCCAAATATTTGCTGGGTTTGACGGTGTGCCGGCACTTATAATTTTTGGAATTCACTCGCGTGTCTTTATATATCGAGAGCGACTTATTTGGTCAGTAGTTTATATACCAATGCTAATGCTGCCAGTTCCCATCAATCAGGATCGATGCAGTACTGGAATAGAGGTGCGTGCGACTCTTCTCGGTCAAAATTAAGGTTGTCTTACATATGACGCGATAAAAAGCCGCGAATAATGATTTAGCAAAAAAAAAAACTAAAGAAATTGTAGAATACAACTTTAGATATTAACAACGATCAGTACCACGACGAAGCAAAGCTCATGTTAAATATAATTATATGAATATTGACAATAAAAAAAGAATAAAAATAAATAAAGAAATGAGTCTTCCGATTTGACGGAACAGTATGTATTGAAATGTGACATTGTGTAAATTGATGTTGACTAAGATGATGCAAGGGAACGGAAGTTCCCCGGTGAGTATATTTTATTATTGCCAAAAGTTGACAGAACAGTAAATATTGTTTTTTTTATTATTTTTATGTGATGTTCGAGTTTATGTCTAACAATATAAGAAGGATGACTGTTGAGTGAATTTGCATTGTAAAGACCCGTTGGCTAAGAACAACTCTGACAGGTAATAAACCACATTTTAAGGCGTATTTTACATTACCTTTGTTATGTTTCTTTTGCTTTGTTAATTTTCTTACGTTTAAAATGAATTAAATTTGTTTCCTAACATAGTTTTTCATTTTCATTCTTCTAACCTTTTAAAGGCTATTGAGTTATTGCAGCATCTACAGTCTTTCGAGATCGAGAAATCTCGAAAACATTTCTCGATCTCGAAGTGATTTTCTCGATCTCGTCTCGAAAAAACAACCTCAGTCTCGTCTTGATCTCGTCTCAAAAAAATCGAAATCGAGACGAGACGAGAAATCTCGAATTTCGAGAATCTCGTGAAACGCTAAATAAGACACTCTGATTTGAAGAACTTAATCTCACTGGGTAAACTGTAGGTATTTGAACCTGCGTGTAGACTTTCGAACGCGCGTGAGTGCTGGGCACTACCCCATAATGTGGTCTACAGTTTAGTCCTCCTGCCAACACCACCGGAATTCCGGGTTGTCCACAATACCGATGGTTGAGAGATAACGTCAGTGTCCTGCCAGTGTCCTGTTACTAGCCAGATTTCGCAACTCTTGAATCGCAGTAGTCTGGTGAGGATTCATGAGGAATATGCAAAAATAATAACAAACCATAATTTTTACTTAAATATTTTTATTAAAAAATAAATAAATAATCATTCTGATTCTAGAGTTCCCTTATAAAATAAAACAATACTAAAAATAATAAAATTTATAACTAATATTATTTACAAAAATATTAATATTTTGTAATAGATTTCTTTGAGACTCCATGGACAATTTCCGTAAGAATTCGTGATATATGAATATTTTTATTGCATGGGTTACAAGTGTTATCTTCCTAATTTTAAATAAAACAATAAACATTGTGTTTGAAAAATTATTAATATAAAATGCAATAAAATTGCAAAGACTTCTTTTATAGACTACTTATTGATAAAATTCTAAGTACAAAAAAAAGGTTTTGGATCATAGTAAATTAAAATTACTTTTTATATAAAAAATATAGAAGTACTATTTACGTTCAAATACTTCTATTTTACCTAGAATTTTTTACTATATTTAAGACATTGGGAATTTTCGAGCCTAGTGATAATAACTCTTAGTATATAATACATCCCGTGCACCGTTTTCATGACATTGATCAATATTATACTGCTTTCCTTGTTTTTCTCGGTGTTTGTTATTTAGGATTGAGAAGTCTAAGAAATTGAAATAGAGTAGATTCTCGATAACGTAAAAATTAGTATACTTTTTACGGTGGCATTCATTCAGTGTTTATTGACTAATAAGTAACGAGTACGATAATGTCTAGAAAAAAATAATTAATTTAACTTTAGAAAAGAAAGCCGAACTATTGTCATGGTAAGTAAAGGTGGCGGAGTTACTTTTTTTGAAAAAAGTATGGCATAGGCAAATCGATAGTGTGTGCAATTAAGAAGAAAGAATAGCATATTACCTCAGCAGTTGCTTTAACATTTTTCGGCCCAGTTAAACAAAAATCTCTTAGACCCTCTGTTAGAAAAATCTTGATAAAATAAATGATTTTTGCAAACGAAAAAAATCAGGGACTTAAACTTATACCATAACCACGTGTATAATGCCGATGAAACCGGTTTATCCTGGAAGCTTTTACCCAGAAAAACATACATATCCAGTGAAGAAAAAACTGCCCCTGAAAGAAAACAACCAAAGAAAAAATAACGTTTTTAGCGCGTACAAATGCAATTGGACTACATAAGTTAACTCCTTTGGTAATAGGAAAAAATTCTCACTCTGCATGGATGACAGTCGGAATTTTTAAGGCATTGTTTAATGAGTGAAAAGTTTAATAATGTAATGATTTTTTTTCCTTATCATATACACCTATAATTTTAAAAACTAAAATTTTAAATTAATTTCCAGAGAAAGCACTTCTTCTATTGGATAATGCTCCTAGTCACGGTATAAGAACTTTTATCAGATGATGATTTAAATCAACCCTTGTACATGCCACCCAACGTGGCACCTTTAATTCCACCTATGGACCAAAACGTTATTAGGTTCACCAAACTGCATTATCGATCCATGTTTTTAGCAATGGTTGTAGCTAACAAGGATATGAATTTTATTATCAAAAAATACAACCAGTAGGTAATCATCAAGAAGTGTTAGAAAAATATTTTGGAATTCCAGAGCGATGACGACATACCCCTGGCAACACTTCATCGATAATTGTAAGGATACGGTTACACTGCAAGCGATTTCGCGCGAAATTCAATGAATTCACCCGAATTATTAAATTCGCATAAACAAATGCAGGTGGTTTGAGTTTTTTTCGCGCGAACTATTTGCAGTCGCGGTTTTGTGGGCTCTGACCTCTTCTTGGTCATTTTGTTGAAAAACAAAATATTATGGATATTGAAAAAACCTATTTTCTTGGTGTTTGATAGAAGGTTATTATGTGACTAAAGCAGTAAGAGATACTAAAATTGTGAAAAATCACAAAAATTATGGGAAGAGGTGGCAGCATATTTAAATATTAACAGTAAGTAAACTTTGTATTTTATTTAATTAAAAATATACATATATTATATATTAATATACTGCTGTGGTATTGCACCGACTTCACTGTTAAAATAATGTTTAAATGTATGTCGTACACCGTATGCTTTACTAGCAAATCTATTACACGTGACGTGAATTTGATAGCTCGAGTTGCAATACATTTTACTGGTTGACACCTTCTTGGTCCATAACAATATTATGTAATACGCAAATACATTTGACTATTAAATCAACTTTATTAGGATGACACCCTCCATTTTGCTGCGATTAATCCAAATGGACCCTCTACTGTTCTTCGACTCCGTGACAGTCTGTAATTAAATATTCCTTCTTCGCATGAAAGATTGTGTTTAGAATATGGTTTCATTAAATAAAATTTTAGAAGGTATCACCACCTAGTAAAACGTGTGAAAGGGCTATTTCGGAATTACGAAGTTTTTTCTTTTCGGCAAGAAAATGTTTTCATTCTAGTTGCTCATATAATGTAGAAGAAACGAATGTTCCGTCATTGCTTTGCTTGCCTTATGCAGCCACATCAATGCAAAGTAATTTATAATTTGCGTCGGATACAGCCTGTAGTACTATGGAAAAGAACTGTTTGTAATTATAAAACTTAATTCCCGACTTTTTAGGGAATTTAATCTTATGGAACCAATACAATTATGAAAATTCCACTTGTCATAAAATGTTATAGAAATTTTAGCAAATCTTTGGTAAGCTGAGGCTGCAATTTTTTCCATAAAGCTGTACAAGTTTCATATATGACATTTCTTATTGTGCTATGTGATATTTTAAATGAATAGGCAGGCAAGGACTGAAATTTAAGTCCAGTTGACCGAAATATGAAAGAAAACTTAAAAATATAATATATCTAGTAACATAGTTGTGCAACCGCTTTATCTAAAGTGACTCATGATATTTTTAAGGTACTTGATAAAAATAAAGCTACGGTGTTGGTTCTCTTAGATTTTTCTACAGCCTTTGACATGGTAAATCACAGAATATTACTGGCTATATTAGAATATATGGGTTTTGTTGAGTCTGCGTTGGCATTGGTGTCTTCTTTCTTGTTTAATCGAAAACAAAGAGTAGTGCTCAATAATAATAAGTCAAATGCACTGGATGTTACCTCTGGGGTGCCCCAAGGTAGCATTCTTGGTCCTTTGTTTTATACTCTTTATACTTCACAAATTACTTAAAAAAATTACACTGTAAGCACCATTGCTATGCAGATGACACCCAGCTATTTTATTTATTTCATCACACTAATGTTGTCCAAGCTAATCAATATATAAATGAGGATTTAAATACCTTAAATATAGAAACTCAAAAATTACCTCTAAAGATTAACCTCACTAAATCAGCAGCTATTTTTTTTTCTAGTGACAATCATCGAACTAATATTTTAAATAATTAAAATGTACACCTTAATAACAATATAATAAGTTTTAAAAACTCTGCAAAAAATCTTGGACTAGTAATGGACTATAAACTTAGATTCAAAGAACATGTTACCCTTAAACTAAAAAATAGATATACTGCCTTAAAAACAATATATCGTCAAAGAAATTTTTTTAAGCTCAAGTATCACAAAACCGTTAAATTTTTGCGACACAAGTTATGGATCATGTCTCGATAACTCCGACTCAGGTAGAATTCAAAAACTTCAAAACTCTTGCTTAAGACTTATATTTGGTATAAGAAGACGGCAACATATTTCTTATAAATTAAAAGAAGCAGGTTGGCTAAATATGCACAATAGACGAATATTACATATTTTATGTTTTTCTTACAAAATTCCTAAATCAAAAATTCCGCCTTACTTACTTGAAAAGCTTACCTATCGTACTGATGTGCATAATCTTAATATAAGACGTAACAATCTTTTAACAATTCCTTGCCATAGCAAAGAACTCTTTAAGCGATTCTTTTCTTATGTCGTACCAAATTTGATTAATAAGTTCAAAGTAATTAATTTTACTGTCACTGAAAAAACTTTTAAATTAAAAACCAAGCTTCTTCTTTTAAATCAAACTAAATTTTTCTTGAATGCCTTTTTTTATTAAAATACTACGCACATGCTAACTAACTGAATGCAACGTAAAATATTCTATTAACATTTATTATTCAAAAATTAACTGTTTAAGGAAAGGGAAGAAAAGGAGAGGGGGGAGGGAGGGGGAAATTTTTTTCATTCCCTTTCATCCATTCTTCCCCCTACTGTTTTTTCCCCTCATAAGTATATGCCTACCTATTTGTTTTTTTTTAGTTTGTCTATAAGAATTGTTTTTTTTTCTCTCACTTCTTCTATTATAAGCCTTAACAGAATCCAGGAAGTTATTTCCTTCTTTTCTGGAAGTCTGAATGCATGGCTTATTAGTTTGCCTTACTTGTGTTAACTAAATTCTTTATATAACCTATTGTTTTTAATATGCTCTCTTTGTTTAATATTCTAATATTCAATTCCATGTATATAATCATATTACCTTCTGTAATTATGCTTTTTTTTGTATTGGTGGCTAATAAACGTCTTATTATTATTATTATTATTATAAAGGTTCATGTATACTATAATTCACTTAAGCAGTTCTTCAATATTTATTTTTTTTAGGTGAAATGGCAAAACCAGATGGAAAGGGTTACGAGATACTTTTAGAAGAGAATTTCAAATTTTTGATGAACATCGAAACGACGTGGTAGAGGCCATCTACTAGTGCTACCAACCAGCAGCAGGAATCATCACACAAATAGCAGAAATTCTTAAGCAAGAAGCAGCCAGCTCTGCCAAAGAAACCTCTAAAAGGTGAGAATGATGTTCAAAAAAATAATGATAGCTATAGAAGAACAAAAACTAAACTTTCTTAAACAAAGGAAAGTGGAAACCTAAATACATAAAGATTATAATTACCACTTCTTAATGAGCTTACTACCTTATTTCAAAAACGTGAAACAAGAAAGAAAGAAAGCAAACGAAATCAAGTCTTCCAAAACTCAAACACCAGAAAAAGTTATTTATGCAAGTAATTCTTCCAGGGCACACGTTTCGTATTCAACCAATACTACGTCAGCAGTATCACCCTTCAGCTAACTCGAGTTGGTATGAGTTATCTTCACCATTACTCTGTTGTCCACCTTCCGTATCCTAGCACTCCAACTCATCAATACGCAATAAACTTGACCTCGAAATGAAACTCCACAAGAGGAACACCAGGATTATGATATTGTTACGTTTGTTACCAATTTCACGGTAAAAAATTAAAATGAGCTTTGCTGCACTTCGAGTGTTACTTACCTTAATGTTGTTGTTAGTTTTTCGGATGGATAAATGTGAACCCTTATACAAATACTAACCCTGAAGTTGCTCTGTTTTCTTACTTCTTCCTCTATTGCGTTCAATATTTAAGAATACGTGTCGTAACTCATTCGATAATATTCAAAGAATGCGGATATCGAAGGATAAATAAAGATGACTTCGAAAACTTTACTATAATTTCTGATGATTTAGAAAGCGAAGATCAAGATCCAGGGGTTACCGAGGTTAGTAATTAAATCACTCATGGAGAGGCAGTTCGGTATTTAACCGGGATCTGGAATGGGCAGAACGAAACGGAGCTAACTTTGAACATATTCAGGCTCTACACAAATTACGTGAAACGGTCACTATTCTTTTGAACAAACAACGTTTTTGTCAATCAAAACTGGATAAATTTTTCTTTAAAACCCAGGATTAACTATATGTATAAATCTAAATACCTATGTTAATACTATTTCACTTACATAATACAGTATAACCTCGACTATCCGAACATGCGTTTATCCGAATATCCGATTAGCCGAACCAACAAATTTTTGGTCATTATCCGAACCCTCTTGATTAACCGAACAGTGGCGTCAATTTGCAGGTCTCGACTCGTCAGTTTCTCGAGTGTTTGCTTTGGTCGTTTTGTTCATTAGTTGGATTAGATCAACGGATGGGTACACGACACGTTAAGCGGCGCGTTACGTACATGTTCTAGACGGTTTTAGTACATACAATGTTTAATAAAAAGCCTATATTCCTGAGTGTAACACAATTAGGTAGATGCACTGCAAATATGTCAAAGAGAAAACGCATTTGTTTAAAGTTGAGTGATAAGGTCACAATTTTAAAAAGTATTGACGCTGGTGACAATGTGTCAAATTTAGCTACTAAGTATGGTGTTGGTAAATCTACGATCTGTGATATAAAGAAGAACCGCACAAAACTTTTGGCCTACTTTGCTAGCTTGGATAGTGGCCCTGGAAAATATCAATGCATAAATATTTCTCAAACTTACGATTTTTTTTAAATTAAATTACAGGTACACCAGTGTCTGGGGAAATTATTTGTGAAAAGGCAAAGTATTTTTACCAGCAACTGGTAATAATATGTTTAAAGCTAGCTCAGGGTGGCTCCAAAATTTTAAGCAGAGATTTAGAATTCGAGAGCTTTCTATTTCCGGAAAAAACTTTCAGCTCCAGGCAGAAAACAAAATAAAGAACGGATAACATTTATGCCTTGTTTAAATGCTTTAGGTAGCCACAAGTTAAAATTACTGGTTCTTGGTAAATCAAAGAGGCCACGTTCATTTAAAAGCCATTACATTCCTGTAGTTTACGTGGGTCAAAAAAAAACATGGGTAACAAGAGAAATTTTCACAGAATGGTTTCACACGTGCTTTGTCCCCGTCATACGTCAAAAAATGCATAACTTGGGTTTACCTGAAAAAGCACTGCTACTCCTTGATAATGCACCTGGACATCCAGAAAATTTATCCAGCGAGGATAAACAAATTTGTGTAATGTTTTTACCTCCTAACTGCACTCCTTTGATCCAACCAATTGATCAACAAGTAATTCAAGCAGTCAAACTGTACTATCGGAAAAAGCTTTTAAAAAAAATTGTTGAAACACCAGGAGATATATCGGCGGAATTGAAAAAAATTACCTTAAAGGATGTCGTAACCGAACTGGCTGAGGCTTGGCAAAATGTCAATCAAAGATTGTTAAGAAGATCTTGGAAATCGCTCTTTCCACCAAATTTGATTGCACAGGAGTGGGATGAAGAAGATCTAATATCTCTTGCTAGTTTAGCGAATCGCTTAAAAATAGGTATTTTTCATCAAGAGCTGGGTGAAATCATAGATCTATCAAAAAAAAAATTAAATAAGTTTAGTTGGTGAGGAAATACAACAATGGGCTGTAGGAAAAGAAGAAACCGTCGAAAAAATAACCGAAGAAGATATTATAATAAATTTGGATGAGGAAGATCAAGATTCAGAAGAAGAACATGGGCTCATAGCTACCAAGTCTATAATGCATAATGAAGCGGTATCCTCTTTTGATAAATGTATAGAGTGGGCAAATAATAATGGAGAAGCTCTATTGGAGGAAATGAGAAATAGGGCTAACCAAATGGCAATGAATGCTATAAAACAAAAAAAATTACCGATTTTCTTAAATAAGTGTTTTTTTTTGTGTCAAGGTTTTTACATATTTCTATGTTTATAAAAAATGTAAACTGACATGAAATGTTTTACTTAAAGGTTGTATACATATTTTAATAAAGAAATTTGCAACAAAAACATGTTTTTATGTAAAACTTAATTATCCGAACATTTTGCTTATACGAACGGGCACTTGCAATTAATGATTCGGATAATCGAGGTTATACTGTATACATAAGTATTCATACCTACTGTTTGTTTAATTTTCCCTTAAAATATGATGTTCAAAAGTTCCCTTATAAAAAAGTACATTATGTTTTTCCTTTATCCAATACTATGAACTCCTCGAAAGTATAAACACACTCAATCCTAATTAGTTCACGTTATTGAAACTCTACTGTATTTTGAAACTGAGCTCTTTAAAGATATTTCAGAATGCCAAAAAAACCTTTTCTATTGGGAAGTGCGCTTGTAATCCCCCTATATCTTTTTTCGAAGTGGCAATAGTAATGCTGCTCGTAGTTGCTTTGATTTAAGTTGGGAATCAGATAGACCGTTACATCAGAATATAATCAGCATCAGTATGCCAGTTCGAGAGGCGTGCAATACGCCTGTAAAGTATTATAGATTTGATCCCATGCCTAAATATTCTATTCCTATTATCATTAAATAAAATTCAATTAAACTATAATTACACCCAGCCATAATTATCAACATAGTTTTGGTAACACATAAATAGTTTGCAAAAACGCATGTAAAAAGTAGCTTGACCAAAGACGTCGGTACTTGGAGAACTGCGTTACAAGAAATTGCCTCTGTAGCGAACTTACAACACAGATATGGAATCAGCTTATTAACCAAGTTTACACTTGTTTCTTCCCAATGCTTCCTCGTATTGCTTGATTCGATTGATTTTGCTTATCATATACTTGGGATAAAAGTTAAGATAGCAACTTTCTGTAACGATTTTAACTTGTTAATACTGCATGGCATTATGTGAATCGGTTTTAATAATCAAAATAATAAAACTGTCGAATAAAAATTCAATTCAAATATCCTTAAAGAGCTATTTCCCAGTTTTCTGAATTGAACATGATCCAAAACCATTTCTTAAAAATTTCAAATGATTAATCTTATATTCAGCAATATATTATCTATAAAACATTTGAAAACACCAAAATTTAAAACATAAAACTAAATTCTAGCACTTTTAAAGAGAAAACATCTCATTTACTGCGTTCCTATTAATTACATAATTACTAAGAAAAATAGTAATACACAATTTTCAAAAAAAGCAAACATACTAAAAAGTTCAGTGGATTCTAAATACGACAGACAAACTCGATTAATACATTATTTACATACTTTACTTATCTGTATATTTATGATAGGTCAAATTTCATGTATTTCCCTTAAACGACTATAACGCACAATTACAGGTAATTGTCATTAATTTGACAATACACATTTTACCGCAAGTTCCTATTCCTGCGTTGACTCAGGAGTGAGAGTAACTTCGATCATAGATAAATCGAGTAAGTGCCGTTGATATTTCTTATAAAAGGCGTGCGCAGATGCGACGCTTTTAAAAGTAATGGTTGCATGCCGTTCGTTATTATCTCTGTGTAGCTTCTGAAAAGCAGACAAATTGTTGGTATTTTCATAAATATTTTTTAATTTTAAGCTACAGAAGGGAGTGGTTTTCTCAAATTAAACAATTAATATTTTTATATAGCATTAAAGCCGTAAATATTGAAGATACTAGAATCAACTGTATGGACCCTAAAATAATGGTTTCGAACTTAATTGACACTTGGTTTTTTCCACAAATTCAATTAGAAGTCTACCTTATAGAACAAGTAAGGAGAAATATAAAAATGGTCTTTGTTTTATTTTTTAAGTAATTTTTCTAGCAAACAGTGCCTCCTCTTAAACTTAAGCTAACAATACATTTTTAAGTAGGAGAAAAACTAAAAATTTTAATACATTTGTGCTGAAATCGTAATAAAAAAACTGAAAAAATTAGATCATTTAAGCGTCTAGCTCCACCGTTCCTCTTAGTATGGGAAGCACTTGACTTCAATTTCAGAATTTTAAGGTTAGAATCCGATTTACCATCAAATGTTCCATTCCAAAATTGAATTATGTTAATTTACGCTTATCCGTTATGTTAATTTATCTTATGGGTGTGGATAATCACCGTTTTATCAGTAACGTTGCTACCGATTATTTGTTCTGCCGCCAGGGTTATGCCGTATATTTCGGTTTGAAAGACATTTGGCATAGTGCCTAATGCTAGCATTGTGTTTAATTGGACCTCTTTGGAGTATACGCCGTAGCGACAAGGGAAGAATGGTCGGCGAACCAAATTAAGAGCCAAATGGTTTCCAGGTCTTGAGCCGGTGTGTACAGGATAAAAACAAACACAGAGGAATCCTTTCCGCTATGGACACATCACAGTTTTCCAAGCAGAGGTTTTTGCTATATTTGAAGTAGAAAACAAACAACAAGTATTGGAAGGTAACGCGGGGATTTGCATCTACTATGATAGACAGTAGGATAGTCTGATAGTCCAGGGCCAGCTCGGCGCTAGTCCAGGAATACAGAGACGCATTGTAGAGACTTGCAGCACACAGGGAAATGAGGTTCAGGTGGGTCCCAGGATTCCAGGGTGTCGATAGCAATTAGCGCGCCGACGAACTGGCAAGGTTTCGTTAGCCCCTTTGTAGGCCCCGAACCGTGTCTCGGTCTCAGTAAAAAACAAATCTCCCAGGCACTTATAATTGGGCCTGAGGAAAAAAAAAAAGGAAGAATGTGGACAGATGATATATGAGATGATACAAGACCATGACGGCTCTAAAGCAAGGCGACTGCTAGCAAAGAACCAACAGGGTATAAGACTTGGTGGGAATCCTGACTGGGCATAACTGTCGAAACAGGCATCTACACCTTCTTGGTATAAGAGAAAACCCGCTTTGTCCGAATTGCGGTATAAAGAAGGAAACTTCATATCACATACTATCTGTGATAGGTGGAGTCGCCTTAGAAGGAAAACTTTCTTGGACTAGGACAACGTGCAGGCCTTTATTAAAAGAACGGGCCGACACAGTGAAGACCGCGCATTGGGAGTGGAGGTGTAGTGGTGGGTGATTCTGGGGTTGGCGACAAGGGACTGTTTAGGCCTACTTGCCGAGCTCTAGCGCCCCTACCCTTACTACTACTACTACATACGCCGCAGCCCTAACCTGTTTTTGTTTTGGAAACATTCGAATAGATATTAGTAATACCCGCCATCCGATTAGTATAAATGCCCTTTATATTGATTGTATACAGGGTTGGTTGAAAGCAAAGATTGGCGAGGCCAGGTCAACTCGAGCCTTCAGTATAGGAAGCGAGTTTGTTGCTACGTGTCAGAGGCGAACCTCTTGCCTGCCTGTCCCTGATCTAGTTTTACATTTATGTTCATTCGAGTAGAACAGAATCACATCATTGTGAGTAAGACGACCTCCTTGACATAAATATCTTCGGGGGTGTCAGTCTCCAAGACTGCATTTAAGTTCATCTTGGTAGCAAATTAGAAAAGCAGAAATACGATAAAAAAGAATTACTTTAAATAAACGCAATCAAAGACAAAATAAATAATATACATTCATAAACACCACCACCCCATAAAATAATAAAAAAACAAAACAAATTTACCAAAAAGACACGACATACAAAGTGAAATTAGTGCGCTTGCATTACATGCGATAAAAAGTAGAAGAAATTTTAATCTTTAGTAGAGCGAAGTTCAAGAATACGGATTTTGTGTTTTTAATAGAGCCACGCCCCCTTTCTATTAGCCGTTTTACTTCCCGGTTTTCAAGAAGATTACTAACCGAGTCATCATGCCTTATTTCTTTCAAGTTTTCAAGGCGTTTGAAGACATTTTTTTTCTAGCATCTTAAACCGTTCAAGATCATGCCCTATTACCTTCATATATGAAAAGGCATTTATATCTTACAGGCAAATAATTCATGTTTGTTATGGCATTTTTTTTTGAGGCAATTAGATTCTTTCCATTCATTCATTGTAGAGGCATTTTTCATGTTTCAGACTTGTTTTATCTTTTATGTATATGAAATTCTTGACAATGTAATTTTTCTTCCCTTTGTGACTATTGGTTCCATGTATTTAAAATAATAATGTTTTAAGGCATGTTTTAGGTTTTTAGAGTCTATTCTTCCCATACATTGGACTTGGAGTCCTTTTTATATATCGAAGGATTATTGAGTCAATTTAGCCTTTATAGCTGAGCCATCCTGACTAAAAAACTGTTCCTACCACTGTCCTCATTGTATATACTATAGTTAAATTACATGCACATAAAAAACAATAAAAATTCCGCAATGAGCATAAAAATAAGCTTCTGCATGTTGTTTACTAGTTCTTATAACTAATTTACTTATAGCAAGAGGGTGAAGCCTTTTTTTTGTACTAAAGGATTCTTAAGAGTCTTCAGTAACTATCTTCAGGGACAGGTGTATAGTAAATTGTAGCTCCGTGCTTTCTTGGAGGTTGGCAGTAAATGTGCCATCCTCCCTACGTAGCTATTTATTTCCCGACATGGGTCTTTACTGAGAGCTTTTTAAAGTCTCGCAGCATCGGTATAGTCCTTCCTGCAGTACGTTCGCTATGCTTCTCTCTGCTTTTGTCGTACAACATTTTTATATTGATTGAGGTGCCAATTCTCCGCTACTCTGGTATTTTTTGCTTTAATAAAAGCTTTTCTTGACTGTGCCCTGAGGTTTTCCAGCTCTTGGCACCCCCAAACCGAGGTTTTACCAGAGTTCTGGAAACGCCTCAGTGGGCACGACTTTTTTGTATGACTTTATGATGGAGGTTTGGATGCTAGTAGTGTAATGTTCCTATTCCTGTTCATCATTGGGTGCTTTAGCTACTACCATTCGTAGGCCATTGTCCAGAAAATTTCGGTAAAGACGATTAATTTTTTGTGTCAACAAAATAGCCCAAAATGCAATTAGTTGAAGAAGGTAAATTTAAGGTGGTGTAGAAATTTAATCTTCATCAAAAGATTATGTATTTTGAGAACTTGGTGAAAATTATTTGTTAAAGTTTTACTCCAAATACGCAAATTCAGCAAGAGAAATTAATTTGCGTTGTAACAATGATAAAAGACTAGAGTTACTTTTGAAAGCTTCTAAATATCTATATTTATAAGTTAAAATAATAATTTGCCACGATTTAGTTTCGATTGACCAGCCTTAGTAAGATATATAAAGTGAGGCAACGGTGTACAGAGTATTTTCGAGTTATGGTGACAAGAGAAGGTTGAATCTACTGGACCAGTATGATCCAGAATTTCCAGGGATTCAATAAATCTACTTGCTTCCTGGGTGCACCATTAATATCCAAAATTACAAACTAGATAAAATCTAATTGGTTCAGTGGAAGTTTGTTAATTATTTAAATACACCTGAAAAGTATAATTAAAATCAGCAGGAACGTTTCAAAGTTATTAATAAAAATATTTTTTAACACCTTGTTCCTTTGAACCAAAGCCTTTTTAATTCCCATTCAATTTTTTTTTGTAGGCAATTTGGCAAAATAACGATTTAAATTATGAAGTCCGAATGTTTTTCTTACAGTTGTTATGGCTATGTGTTTATCGGTGTTCGCGGAAAATGCAAAGGCGTCAACATCCCGGCTGAGTTTTGAGAGAAGACCGTCTCGACCGTTTTAATTGGAAATATTAAGTTAGTTGTTCTTTGTATTTCACTATAGTTGGTAGTTGTAATACCTACTTAAATTTGTCATTTCGTTTTATATATGTATATACAGGGTGATTTTCAACCTATGCGCATAAACTTGGGAAATGATAGCTGATGAGTAATAATGAGTAATAATTTAAAAAAAAATTTAGTAAAATATTTTTAGTTTTGGAGATCCATATTTTTTAAAATAAAAAACGTGTATTTTTTAACGTGTTTAATTTAAACTAATTTAAAGCAACTGTTCGAAGTTGTTTCCATTATTTTCGATACAGACTTGAGCTCGTCGAAGACGTACATGCACGGGCCAAACCACGCTGTAGGCGAATTGCGTCACTGGCAGCGTTTATGCGATGTCGTAGCTCTTGCTCAGTATCAACTTCTTTTAGATACACCATTGTTTTCATATGACCCCACAAATAAAAGTCTAATGGATTAACTTTAGGCGAGCGAGGGGGCCACCCAACAAATTATAATTTGCGTCAACAACCGCAAAAAGAACTACACTAAAAGTCCCTTTATAGTTAAAAAATTCACTACCACTGAATGTAGGTGCCTCGATTACAATGTGCTTTCCGTCCATGGCGCTTATGCAATGTGGAAAATGCCAAATCTTATTGAAATCTTCGCTAACTTTGTTCCATTCTTCTTCACTTTGAGGAGTCTGAAATAAAATACGATTTAAATTCAATTGGAAGTTTAAGCTTTTATTTATATTTTTTTAATATAGATACTTATTTGGCTCTTTTACGCAGTTTTTAATAACATACATTCTTTACCTTTGCAAGAAAGCAATGATTCAGGTAGTGATGAAGAGACTGAAAAAACCGAAGAAAATGACCTTGATACCGCTAGCCACAACCAGACTACAAACAATAGTATTGAAGAAACTCAAGAAAAAGACAAAGATCCGCAGGCTCAAAAAGAAACTATTAATAATACACAAATCACTAAAAAAAACATTAACAGCTCACAAGCAAAATCTACCACAACAAAGAAAAGAGCTGTTTCTACTAGTGAGAAGCAAAGTGCAGAAGTTTATGGAATGATAAAAAATGTATATAAAAAAAATCAGCAAGGAACATCCGTTCAACCCGACGATTTTGACATATTTGGTGAGCTAGTTGCTAGAAAAGTGCGAAAACTTCCCACTCCGTATGCACAAGCTACTGTGCAGCATTTAATCAATGATCTTCTCTACAAAGCAGAAATTGGAGAGTATGACAAACCAAAAAACATAGAAGCTCAAGAGCAACTGACTCCGTTCCTTCATTTTCGGTCTGCAAATTCAGTTCACAATAGTTCTATGGATACAAACAACCACAGTTATATGAGTCCAAATAGCATTCGGTCCTCCACAGGTGCCCTTCGCATTGAAACTTACTCAAATCTCTCTAGCGTTGAAACTTACTCAAACCCACCCAGCGTTCTGTCTTACTCAAATCCACCCAGTGCTCCAACGTACGAGATTCTCACTAGTCCGTCCTGCTCATCGAATCCATACACCACCCAGATTAATGAGCCCTGGTCAGCTTCGCAGATTACAACAAATGCATCGGCTCAGTCATTCATGTAGTTTTCATACACATTCAAAATAAAGATTATTAAAAAAAAAAAACATTTTACCTTGACATATGTATTTAGTGCACTTGTGAGAGCATCGCAGGTTTCTGGAATTATTAATGATATTGCCTGTTTGGATACTTTGAAAAGATACATCAGACTCTGGTAATACTCCCCAGTTGCCAAAAATCTTAAAGTAATCACTGAACGTTCTGATACACTAATAGCATTTCGAAAATTTGTATTTTTTTTCTGTATCGTAGGTCCAATGATTTGTATTAGATTTTCAAGATCAATACTAGTCATTCTTAAAAAAATTTTAAAGCTAGATCGCATTTCTCCAGTAATACCTATATCATCTTTTCGTAAATCTTCCAATAATTCCTCAACGTAGTTTTTTTGTCGGTTCTTTAAGCTCGGCTTAACCCAAAAACGTTTTTTCTTTTTTCGGTTTAGGAATAGAAAACCACATGCCATAATAAAAAAGTCATTGTTCCTTTGTAATTCAAAATTTCGAGCGCGCCACATTTTCTGTCGGAGATCGCAAGTTGACTAGTAAACGTTTTCCTATGTGGACGGCAGTTGCTAGTTTGTTCCTGTTTTCGAAAACTTGCAATTTTATTTTGTTGCTGATTTGTTGGCGTTTTTGTTTTGTTGGTTTGGTGTGGACCCGGCAAAAGAAAGCCCCTCGTCTCGGGTGATATCTTCGGGGAAATCTTTGGGCATACAGATCAGCTGCTGCCACTGCATTCTGATGCGTTACTCCGTAAACCAAAACCATGTCGACAAGTTCTTCGTTTGTAAAAATGTGAGTGCCATTACATTTGACGCTTTTACTTTGTTCTTGTGAAAATAACGATCGAAAACAATCACAGACACCAACAAACTAAGTACTGCCAAAGATTCCAAACAACAAATTCCAAACATTATGACTTGTTAACTATCAGTTATTAATAAACAAAATAAGTTCGTCTGATACACGTTCTGTTGACATTTGTTTAACTTTACTTCGGAAACCAAAAATATTTTACTACATTTTTTTCTCATTATTACTCATTATTGATCTTCATCTACCATTTCCCAAGTTTATGCGCATAGGTTGAAAATCACCCAGTATATATCTCTTATTTAATTTTAAACAAACCATTCTGACCAAAATTTATTGTTTTAATTGTCTGAGAGATTTACCCAAAATGCCTTACATTTTTATATTTTTGCAACAGGAACCTACCTAGGCTTTTATAATCACAACTCCGAAACACCCTGTATAAAACTTAATTGATTCTAGTATATTCAACTACTTTTCAAATTTCTGTTTGAAATAAATATTTTAGTCGATTTGAGAGAACCACTAACAATAAAACATTTTCACTTTTAAATCACAATTTACATAAGGAATTTATTTCGAATTAAAATTTGTTATTAAAATAAGCGAAACAAAAATTAATTTTGTATTGAGTAATGTCAAATATAAATCTTAATCAATACTGCATCTTTTATAAGACGAATAAATCTAGTGAGATTAGGGTAATGGCAATATCAGATAATACATAAATTGTTACCATGACATTGCTGCATTGACATTGCTCCATGCAATAAAATTAGTTTAGAAACTTCAACTATTTTAAGTATCACATTTAGGTATATTTTTTAAAAATAAGTTTCAAAATGCATTACAAATTTGAAAAAATATATATATGTATAAATGTTAATATAATTTTGGAAGCAAAATACTTACCACTAACTTTTTGAGGGGAATTAAACTGGAGAAAATCATGTCTCAATTATTGGGTATTCTTACTTGCTTATTTAGATCTATAAAAGTAATCATAAAAATTTTAGTATGCCATTTGTTTAACTTTCTCTGGTTTAATTGTCCTCAGAGCAATTTCTTAAAAAAAATTATATCACGTTTTTATAAAATTAAGTCCTAAAGCTAGTGTTTCAATACTTATGATCTTATATTATCAATATATGAAACTTAACGAAATATAATTCTCTTTTATAAACCTTATTCTACTCAAAAGCTCCACTTTCATCACGTGTTTCTTACATCTAAAAACAGGTACGAAAAATTAACACTACATAGGAACTGAATTCGTAAATAAGATTAATTGGTAATTATAAAATGTAATAATAAATAAAGATCTCGGTGGTCAAAGTGCATAAATATTTTAAAAAAACTATGCACAGCTATATAAAATGGATGTTAAACGTATTAAAAATTCAGAACTTTCTCGGATATTTTAATAAAGAACTACGTCGTAAGTAATCTGGAAAGTCAACATTTGTTATGAAAAAAGGAGGAACGTAAAATTTCAAAACAATATAAAACTAGTTATGTGTGAGTGGTATAATACGGATTAGGATTTTCAAAATAAATAATAAATTAATTCAAAACTAATACTTTTTTCGCTAAAAATATTAAAAACTGTTTCGGCAGCATGAATGATTATCCTACATAAGAAGCTCTAATATGTAATCCCTATAGACCCTAATTCAGTAACTTTTATTAAGAATAAAATCATTATATCTACCAAAATATGATATATATAATATATATAGTATATGATTATATTTTCTCTCCGTCACACCTAGTCACCTCATGCGTTGTGCGAGAGAGATGACTCGCGACCGACAGTGGTCAGGCCGGACTTGACATTAATGAGAACGTTTACGTATCGTTGAGGAGAGGTATCTTGTTGATCCTTTGTAACAAGTAGCAATAATAATTTTCTTCACTTTGTTTTCATAGATTAAAGTTGTAAAATTGAACTTTAGTTTTCCTCAACCCCAACATCTGCAATAGTCCGGGGAATCTGTACTTTTTAACAAAAAAATTGCAACCCGCAAACGAACGACTGGATGTGGTAAAGGGGTTCATAAGAAACATAAAAAAACAGCTGGAGCATTTTTCTATCGCTATTTCCGGCGAAAGTTGACGCTCAAATAAAAGGTGCTTAATGGCAAAGTTGTAGATAATATAAAAATCTATAATTTTTGTAGAGGGCACTTTTGAACATAACCTCAAAATGTTCAAGATAAATGCAAAAATTGCGAAAAATTTTTTTTTTCGTTTTTTATTTTTTATTTATCCAAAAATTATGCAATTTTCATAAAACTTGGTATAAATATACCCTTTAGTATCCTAAATAATCTCTATTTTTTTCAGTACTATACAATAACAATTTTTCAAGAAATTCAAGTTTTTCGAAAAAAATACTTTTTTTTTAAACGAAATTTGTCCTTCAGAGAATTGTCCTAGGAAGTTCATATGGGGCTTTTTTTTTTTTTTTTATTTCTACTTTTTAATAAAATAAAGAAAGGTTATACTTCCCATTTGAAAATAAGCCAAAAAATGCAAAAAACTGAAAAAAATTTTTTTGCAACAATGAACTTTTCATTAATTGTTAATAATTTACTAAAAATTTTTAAAATGTCAAAAAAGTAATAACACCACTAGATTTTACGAAAAAAAATACATAAGAAAATATATATTTCATCATGTAAAGTTCAATAGATTGTTTTATGTAGGAGACAATTCAAGCTTAGCCCCCAGTATGTATCCCATGCCTCGACGCGTATTCTGTATATTTACACTAAATCAGCCAGAGAAATCGATGTCGCTTAATAATTTTCGAAGGGTAGAATCGATTTTTCGAACTTACCAATTCCAAATCGATTTTATTAAACAAAATTTGGCTACTTTTTGATCGAAATCAGCGGTTTTTACATATTTCCATAAAAAATATTTAATGAAGTATAAAATAATTGTACAAAATTGATTTAAATTTTACAAAATTGCTGAAAATTTATTGCAGTATTTGATTTTATGAATACATTAATCCTTTTTTTGATACAATATTTTATTATACAAGAAAATATAATACAATATTTTATGATACAAGATATTTTTTTACATTATGTACAGTTTATATAATACGACGTATTGATTTATTAGTCTTTTTTTTTATTTACATGCTGTGAAACTTGTTCATGGTGGGACTCTCCAGTACAATCTGGTTCTTCAGCGTTTTCCGCATCTTCATAATCGCTGATATCAGAGTCTTCACATTCTTCTTCATTTTCGGCGTCTAATGAGATTCTTGGAAGTTCAAACTCATTTAAAATCTCTTCCGAATCACTGCAATCTTCCTCTATTTCATCGATATTGGAGCAGTTGCCTGTATCTTGGCAATTAGTGCACAATGATGTGCACGATAGCCCATGCTTCCTACACCCACATCGATTTGTACTGCAATTACCTTTGCAGGTGCAAAAGATTTTTTTGAGTAACTCTTCGGGTATCATCCTGTCGCTTGTGTATCGAGGCATAAGAATTGTACTATTATTCACGAGTGACTCTTTCCATCCCCACATAGTTGCACTTAAATTGTTACCAAGCCACATTTGAAGTTGAAACAATGCTGTGTAGCTGCTCCAATTGTTGATGGTAACTTTTCTAATTTGAATGTAGATTTAGCAGTTAAGATTTCGTAACGCTGAAATCTCAAATCGTTTAAAGTTGCTTTTCCTTTAGTGTAATTGTAAATATGTGCAATCATATTGCAACCATTGTGAGCTATAACAGTTGGATGAGAATCAGGCTCATAAAATGGCTTTGCTAATTCAGCCAAGTTCGGAGAGTTCATGAGCGCTTCCACTGTTTTTTTTTGCCTTTCCTTGCGAACCCAGATGTTGAATCGCAGCAAGTAAAACAATGGATAAAAGCAATAATAGATTGGTAGTGCTGGAATTTGAAACTTTTTGATAAATAAATTGCATCATTTACTTTTCCTGCACCTACTTTCAAAAAGTAGATCGGTGCATTGTTTAAATTGAATTGATGCAATAAAACTAAAAGATCAACATCTTGGCATGCAATGGCCATGATCTAAATATATAAGGTCTGCTCGGTAGCTTCGTCGCTCTGCCCACCTCCAACCGGTTGGGTACTTGCTTGCATAGCAAAGCGTTTAAGAAGTATGAAGCTGCGCAACCGGACGAGTGCGCATCCAAACCGAGCAGACCTTACACATTTAGACTATGGGAGCAGCTGCAGCAAAAATTAGGAGAGGGGATCTATGAGTGTATAACATGCTGATGCGTTGATTTCTATTTAACTGCCATACTTAGATTATTATTTGCCTTATACAGACATTATTCATCTGCAATTCAATGATCTTTCAAAGGTAATCTCTTTCCGAACTGCAACATCAATACCTATAATAAGTAACTCCAAACAGAAACGGGATATTACACATAAAAAATGTACACACTATATCGCGTTTTAATTTAGAGGTCCTGAAATATGTGAAAATCGTCGATTTCGATAAAAAAGTAGCCAAATTGATTTAAAAAAAACCTATTTGGGATTGATAAGTTCGAAAAATCAATTCTGCACGTCGATAATTATATAGCGACATCGACTGATATGGCTGATTTAGTGTAATATACAGAATACGCGTCGAGGCACGTGATATATACTGGGGGGTAAGCTTGAATTGTCTCCTGCATAAAACAATCTATTGAACTTTACATGATGAAATATATATTTTCTTATGTATTTTTTTTTGTAGAATCTAGTGGTGCTATTACTTTTTTGACATTTTAAAAATTGTTAGTAAAAGTATAAAATAAAATAAACTATAACCTTTCTTTATTTTATTAAAAAGTAGAAATAAAAACAAAAAAAATGAGCCCCATATGAACTTCCTAGGACAATTCTCTGAAGGACAAATTTCGTTTAAAAACAAAGTAATTTTTTTGAAAAACTTGAATTTCTTGAAAAATTGTTATTGTATAGTACTGAAAAAAATAGAGATTATTAAGGATACTAAAGGGTATATTTATACCAAGTTTTATGAAAATTGCATAATTTTTGGATAAATGAAAAATAAAAAACGAAAAAAAAAATTTTCGCAATTTTTGCATTTATCTTGAACATTTTGAGGTTATGTTCAAAAGTGCCCTCTACAAAAATTATAGATTTTTATATTGTCTACAACTTTGCCATTAAGCACTTTTCATTTGGGCGTCAACTTTCGCCGGAAATGGCGATAGAAAAATGCTCCAGCTGTTTTTTTCAGTTTTCACCCCCGCAAAACCACCCCGCAACTACCCCAGGTATGAATTTATTTTTTTTGTGTTTCTTATGAACCTCTTTACCATATCCAGTCATTCGTTTGCGGGTTGCAATTTTTTTTTCATGAAATATGGTACAGATTCCCCGGACTACAAATGAAGGGTACATGCTAAAAAAGGGGAATGTCACTTTTTGCTCATTTTGAGCTGTTTAGTCCGTTCAACTTTTAATAGACAGAAGTATCACCTAGTAACATTATACAGGCGAAAAAAGGGAAGAGTCGCCAGATATCGACAATTTAAATTAAGCTGTACTGACTAAAAAGGAGGAGAGAAGAGTCCGCGCGCCACATGCTAAGAAGGAGGGACGTCACAAATGCGCGTTATTCAGGAACTGTCAGAAGGCTCTCTTGACCGCAGTTACTTTTATTTTCTGATTGTGTTTACCGGTTCTGGTGTTTATTTATTGTTCGTCAAACTTGTGGAAATATAAGTGATAAGTCGTATTTTATTATTGTAGTGCTAATAAACAGTATAAAATGAATCCAAGTGTCAGTGGCAGTGAAGACTTTGTTGTTATGCCAGTTCAGGGAAAAAAGAGAAAAAGTGACGGAAGACTAACCGATGTTTCTATAAAACTTAACCTACAAAGCCACGTGACAGGAAGCGACTGCCAATGTAAACGTCTCAAGTGTTTTGATAAAGTTCCACTTAGTGCAAGACAAAAGATAATAAGTGAGTTTAATTTATTAAAATCCGTGAATGAGCAATACATCTATTTGTGTGGACTTATTAGTGTCTATCCTGTACAAAAGCGACGTCCACGTAAAGCAGAAGAGGCAAGATTACATGAGAATTCATTTGCTTATCGTGTCAGAATCTCTTTAGATGGTGAGACAACAGAAGTACCACTTTGTTTTAAGGCTTTTCTTTCCTTACATGGTATAACCAAAAAAAAGCTTAAAATTCTCCAGAAATCTTTAAAAATGATTGGTAGCGCCCCAATTGATAAACGAGGAAAACACTTAAATAGGCCTCTCAAGCTGAAACAGGAAGCTAAAGATCTAGTAGTCAATCATATTAGTTCTTTCAAAGGACGACAAAGCCATTACAGCCTAAAGGATTTTTCAAAAACCTACCTGCTGAAGATTTAAATATCTGAAAAATGTACAATATGTACAAAAATACCGTCAATCAACAGATTAAAAATATTGTGTGTCATATGAAACATATACGAGCCCTGTCTCAGTGAAGTCGGCCCAACGCCCCAAAACATGATTTTTTAGAATTTATTTAAGGGATAACTAAAATTTTATTTCAAATATAATATTTTTGGTTTCTTGAAATGTTTATGGAAATATAACAAAACCGACGCAGCTATTTTTAAAGCGTTTTAATTTCGATATTTTTTTCTTTGCAAAATGATTTTTCTATCGCAAGATACGTGATGGAAATAACTTAGTTGAATGGTCTGTTTATGTGCTTCGATAAAATAAAAGTAGGCTGTATAAAACAAATTGCGTTGCTAAGAAGCCGATTTTGACGTTTAAATCAACTTTCAATGCACTAGTGTTGTTGTTAACAATTAAAAATGGCTCGTGGTAAGGCTGTCTCTGACGAAATAAGAAAAGTGATCATTCACTTGCATTTAAAAGGTCAAAATGCTTCCCAAATCGCTGACAGTATTAACAAATCGAGGTATACAGTTCGAAATATTATTAAATTGTACAAAACAACGGGATCTGTTGCTCAAAAACCCAGAATTGGAAGTCAACCGCGTTATTCCAACACCAACTTAAGAGCCTTAAAACGGATTATCAAGGGAAATCGGCGTGCTAATTACACCGAATTGAAATTATTGTGGAATCAGGCAACAACAAAAAAGTTTTCAAGAGCAACCTGTCACAGAGCCGCCCAAAAACTGGGATTTAAAACTTACAAGGTAGGCTTAAATAATTTTTTTTATTATTCGTTTTCAAGTGTCAGTATTTTTAGGCAAAAGAGAAACCCCTACTGACAAAAATTCAGAAGAAAAACAGGCTAGCCTGGGCTAAAGAACACAAATTATGGTCTTCGAACCAATGGAACTCGATTATTTGGAGTGATGAAGCCAGATTTGAAGTATTTGTTGGTGATAGTAGAAGTCGTGTCATAAGAACTAAAGAAGAAGTGTTTCAGAATGACTGTCTTAAAAAAAAAGTTAAGTTTCCGGCTTCTGTTATGATCTGGGGATCGATGTCAGCAAGTGGAGTGGGAAACTTACACTTTGTTAAAGGTATTATGAATGCTGATAAGTACATTAATGTGCTTGAAAATAACCTAATACCCGAAATTGAACAAATGCGTTTAATATCGAACAATATCGAATGTATCTTCCAACAAGATGGTGCCGCTTGCCATACCGCTAAAAAAGTAAAAGATTGGATGTTAGAAAACATAATTCCAGTTTTAAAGTGGACGTCGCACATACGGGTATTTGCGAGATCTGCGCGGCCAAAAGTTAGTTTCTCACACTATCAAACTAGATAAAAAAAACGACGGCATAGGATAAGCAACTAATCCAAGAATAACACTCCACCTTTCACGCCTTTCTCCCGTGCGCACCATTCGTCCAGCGTTAGTTTGAAGTCGAACGTCGCTCGTGCTGTTACTTTTGTTTCTCGCATTTTTCTCAATTCGCTACGCTTTCAGTGAATATTAATAATAGTTGTGCCTTTATTTTGGACGCGGTAGTGATGGATTTGGATAGACCAGGTAAGAATCCACTAATTTCGATATAATTTAAATTGTTCTAAAATATTTTTATTTAGTTAATAAAATTTAAACCGTAACAAGTATTATGAAGATTTTTTTGGGTATTATTTTTGCTTACTAATGGATTTGATATACTTTCCACCTAGATCCAGCTATTATTTCTATTACGATTAAAGGTTTTAGTCCTGTAGAAGTAAATGTTTTTATAATTAGTCGCGGAAAAGCGCGGATAAGTACTACTAAGGCACATTGAATTGATTTGTTTTTATCTGAATAAAAATAAAATAAAAAAATTGTTATTGTAAGAGTAATAACAGGCGAACATTTTTTTGTTATAGATTGCCAAGGTCCCTCGGGAGTAAAACTAGTGACCCGTAGAAACATGTTCGACCGTATGCAGGCCCTGGGTCTATCAAGTTTGGAAGAAAAACTAAATGCTTTGAAGGATCAAATTTTGTCCTGTGACAATTTTACAGAAGATCAAATTGAAAGTTTTAAAGCCAGTTTTGCACGTTTTAAATCACAAACGAAGCAAAGGTGGGTAAAGGCCCATAAGAAGTGTTTTTAAAATACAATCAATCATGGTTAGAAGGAACTATTGAAATTCCCGTGGTTATTCAAAAAAGGCCAGGCCGACCACCTAAGATGTTTGAAGAATCAAGTGAAAGGACTAAAAGAAGAAAAATCGAAGAAATACGGGCTTCATTAGCCAAGGAAGTTATCATTCATGCTGCTCAGGTTGAGTTGCGAAAAAGCGGAAAACGCGATGCTTCCGACATACTAAAGGAAATAACCACAAGTAGCCCGTTACGTGCTACGAAATATAAGAAGGCGTTTTCAGAAACAAAACCAAAGAGCCTACCCAACTTGCTCCATTGGAGGCGCTATCAATGTTTGTGGAAGCAGATTTAACTCGAAGACAATATGAGGTAATCCGAAATACGAACAAAAAGTTTTTTCCTTGTTACAGTCTTTTACAAAAAGAAAAACAAAAATGTTACCCACCAACAGAAGAATGCAACGTAACCAATACCAGTGCCGAAAGTAATTTGCAAGCTTTGGTTGATCTCACCGTAATGCGTTTATCTACCTACCTGAACGAAGTCCTAATAACGCCGAGAGAGGAAGAAAAAGACAGTTTAAAGGTTATTTGCAAATGGGGCTGTGATGGCTCACAACAATGTCAATTCAAACAAAAATTTGAAAATGACGCCGACTCAGACGCTAACATATTTCAAAGCTGTTTTGTACCTCTAAGACTAGTTTGTGGTAAAGAAGGTAAAAATATAGTCTGGGAAAATCCTACTCCCTCATCTCCCAGGTACTGTAGACCAATAAGGTTTCGATTCGTAAAAGAAAGTACAGATGTTACGCAGGAAGAAATTGAGTATATAAATAAGTCTATACAGGGACTTCAACCAACACGTGTTAATTTACAAGAAAAAGAATTGTTAGTTAGGCATGTCTTTATCATGACAATGGTGGATGGAAAGGTCTGCAATGCAGCTACAGGCACTAAATCAACCAGCAAGTGCTATATATGTGGTGCAACCTCCAAAGAATTTAACCAGTTAAATCTAGAAAAGCCAGTCTGTTCTGAAGCTTTAGAGTTTGGACTCTCAATTTTACATGCGAGAATTCGCTTTAATTTCGCACTATCCTCCACTTGGCATATAAATTGCCGGTGAAAAAATACAGAGAACGAAAGACCGAAACAGAAAAAAGTATGGAAAAGGAGAGAAAGCTGGAAATTCAGGAAAGATTTCGCCGAGAAACTGGACTCTTAGTGGATATGCCTAAGGCTAATTTCGGCAACACGAGCAGGAGGTTTTTCGAGGACCCAAAACTGTCATCAGAAATAACTGGCATTAGCTATGAGCTAATCTATAGACTAAAAGTAATTTTGGAAGTAATTTCAAGTGGTTATATAATTAATCATGAAAAATACAACATATATGCATTGGAAACTGCTAGGTTATATGTTAGTTTGTACCCTTGGCACCCAATGAGTCCAACTATGCATAAAGTACTTATTCATGGTGCAGTTATAATAAAAAATGCATTATTGCCCATTGGACAGCTCTCCGAAGAGGCTGCAGAAGCCCGAAATAAACATTTCCGAGCATACCGTCAAGATTTTGCCCGAAAATTCTCCAGGAAGGACTGCAACAGGGACATTTTTAATCGGCTTCTTTTAAGTTCCGATCCGGTATTAAGTGGCATAAGGAAAGTAAACAGAAGAAAATTAAGATCTTTTCTACTAGAAACCATAACACTTCTGATGCCTGCCAGTCCTCCAGACAGCGTAACTACTGCAGATCCATCAGACAGCGAAGATGATATTTTATTTGACGAATGTTAGTTTTTTTATCATTATTAATTTTATTATTATTAATTTTTTTTATATTAAATATACTTGACTTATTAAAATAAGATGTTATTTACTTTAAAATATCCTTTGGCATAGATAAAAACAAAAAAATAATTTTGGCCGCATAGATTAATGAAATACCCCTATCTGCGTCGAGTAGTCCAGATCTATCGCCGATTGAAACCTTGTGGCATATCATGAAGAAGAAGCTCAGATCGAATCCCGCAAGAACCGTTCCAGAATTGCGAACCCGTCTCCAAGAAATTTGGAACAGTTTTACACCAGATGACTGTCAAACATTAGTTGACATTATGTTAAGACGTATCAAAGCAGTAATCAGTCGAAAAGGCGATGTAACGCAGTGGTAATATGCTGCTATTGGGTTTTGTTGATTTTTATTAATCGACAGATTTTTTGAATTTTTGTAAGATATTTTTCCTCAGTTATAAAACATGTAGTATTTTAAGCTAATATTAAATAAAAAGATTATATGTTATCAGAAATACCTTTTAGTTTTTAATACGTTTTCGCTAATATGTCAAATTTCATAAAAAATCCTAGTTTTGATAGGGCCAACTTCACTGAGACAGGGCTCGTAGATCATTTTTACCTTTGGTTACCCAAGGTCGGATACGTGCAGTATCTGTGACGAATACTTGGCAAATATTAGGTCCCTCGAAGCCAAAATGAAGAATGTGTCAGAAAATGCTATAGAAAAAAAAAACTAGATGACAAAATCACTACCCTCCAACAGGAAAATCTACTTCACAAGCATAAAGCTGAAGTGTTTTATACAAGAAAAAAGGCTGCAAAATTATTTAGTCGGGTAAATGAGAACAAAGAAGCAATATGCATGGATTTTGCTAAAAATCTGCCAGTGCCCAACATCAGCACAAATGATGTTTATTATAAGAGACAGTTATCTGTATTCTCTTTTAATATTCATGTTTTGCCGACTAGTCAAAGTATTTTTTATACTTATCCTAAAACAAACGGTCTAAAAGGCTCTGACGATGTATGTTCGATGTTGCATGATTTTGTTTACAACTTTCTACCTAGTAGTGTTCGAGTCCTCGATATATTTTGCGACTCATGTGGGGGACAGAATAAGAATTACACAGTTATCCGTTACCTCCATCACTTAGTGCATGTGCAAAAAAAAGGTTTGATGAAATTAAGATCAGTTTTTCCATTAGGGGACATTCATTTATGGAATGCGACAAGGATAAGCACGAGTTAAACCAAATCCTTTTGATGTTAGGGAAATCACTTTCGATTTTTTAAAATGCTGGACTACACATTTTTCTACACTTTACAAAAATAAGTGTCCAATAAAGATCCAGCCCATACATGAACTAAAAGTCGTTAAAGATCATCCCAGGCTTCTCTACCATCGATCAACATGGAATGGTATGTGGGAATCGACTGTTTTAATTGAAACGAAGAAAAGATTTATTAATAATTTACCAAACAATTTGTTTGAATTACCAGGCCAATTATACAAAGGTACCTAACTATACACATAATATTATTTTCCAATGTTAAGGATGTTTTATCTATTTGCAGGACTACTGCCTATAAAACTAGCCAAGTACAATGACCTGCAGTGTTTAATGAAATTCTGTCGCAATCCAACCGCTAGAAAATATTTCTCTACATTAAAATATACCAAAAATGTCAAAGACAAGTCTTCCTTTCCAAAAGCGTCGTGTGTAAGAAGCGCAAAAAAAAGTGTTTCAATTTTTTCTGTATCTTTATTATTAATTAGAATTAACCTTTGCTGTATTGCTTTTGAATTGCTTGTGTATAAAAAAACTGATGATACCACAAAACTACAGTGAAAATATGTGACATTCCCCCTTCTTGTTCGTTACAATCTGTACTTTCTTCTTCTTTTTTGCTCTAAAATTTTTTTTAAATGAAATTTCATTAATATTTTCTCAATTCCAATCCCAAATAGACATAACAAACTAAATCCATGTATTGAATGAAATGAAATTAAATTATATGAAAGTAATAAAATAATAAGTTATTGGGTTTTAAAATTAAAAATTGATTTCCTGAAAATCAACGACTTTTGACATTCCCCCTTTTTAACCTGTACCCTTCAAATATTCTTCCTATCTTCGTGTTTCCCACAAGAGTTTTCTCTTTTCATTACAACCAAAAATATGATTTCTCAAAAATTTTTAGTTTTAAAATTATAGAAGCTACCTAAAACACAAAAGCTCTCCAACAATACACAGAAACTAGAAACAGAGTTAATTCATGAATTAAGCCTATCAAAAGAGAAACACTGGATTATCATATACAGGGTGGCCCATCGAAAATGTACCGCAAGGCATTACAGGGTGGGAAAAAACTTTTCGGAAAAATCCAAAAATACGACAAGTATGTTTGTTAGGGGGACAACTTTTGACATAAAAACCCTTTCAAAAAACTTAACCCTCTAAGCGGGGGTGACATCCCCTCATTTTTTTCAAATGGGACGGAGGTCAAGTCAAGCTTAGGTTTTAAAAATCGAGTCACTCGTTCAAGAAATATGAGCCCTTAAAAGTTAAACAATAATGTGTGACGAAAAATGCAAAAAGTGATTTAATGCTTACCATGTTAATCAAATAAATGCTCTGTCAAAAGTACTGTCAGCCAACGTTCATACAATGATACAAATTATCTTAAAACCGTTGCCGAACGTTCAGAAGCATTTCCGGTGTCAATTCGCGACATACGTTAATAAACTCCTGGACAAAATTATCGCACCACTTGATTTTTAGAGATTTTTTTTTAATAAAGATAAAAAAATAAGCAAACTTATAAGCATTGTTAACTATGCATTATTAATTAACAAAAACAATTATATTCTATTTAACAAAACGAGATTTACTGAACTAAATTCAATACAAGGAAAAGCATCGATTTTCACTAACTTCAATTTTGATACAAAAATAAAACAATAGACCCATAATAAATTCTTAATAACGTGTATTGCCACCTCTAGCTGCAATGACCGCTTGAAGTCTTCGCAGCATTCCTCGTATCAAATTATGAAAACTTTCCTGCGGATGTATTCTCACTCCTCACGAGCAGCATGTTCCATGATAAAGCATAAACATAGTTTTTGTCCAGTTCTGCTTTTTATACGAGAAAAGATATTATAACTGTTTTAACTGATATTTATTTTTATTTAAATTTTCTTGACAAAATAATTAGTGGTGCGATAATTTTGTCCAGGAGTTTAATTCGTCTTCGCAACTCCTCTAATGTAGCAGGTGGAGTTTTGTAAGCTACGGATTTTATGTGTCCCCACAAGAAAAAATCTAAAGGACTTAAGTCGGGTGACCGAGGTGGCCACTCAATTGTGCCCCTTCGTCCTATCCAGCGTCCTGAAGCTGTCATTTAAAAAGTTGCGTACATTTCGTGAGAAATGTGGAGGAGCTCCGTCTTGTTGGAAAATCAATTTCTGTTCATTGTATGCGCGGTCCTCTTCTATGATATTTGTTAGAGCTGGGTCAATGACATTTTGTAACAAATCTAAGCACATATCGCCTGTTAAATTTCCAGGGAGGAAAAAAGGGCCCACAATGGAATTTCCAAAAATACCAGCATGTGTGTGTTTCGTGGAAAATCCGTGGATTGCTGTCAGCCTAATAATCAGCCCAAAATATCCTCAAACATACAATCGCAAGGAGAGGCAGAGAAGGAAGGATTAGACGAGAGTTATTCGACTTATTGGATTACAGTGTTTGTTTGTTTTATCTTACATGACCTCATTAGTGTTTTAAGGAATTATTTAGTGGCTTAAGTTAATAATAAGTGTTTAAAAAAAACATAAAGAATAAAAAGAATAACTAGTGATAGACAGAATCAACAAGATTAATTCTGTCTATCACTAGTCAGATATTTGATCCACTTGGATTACTAGGTCCAATTATTGTAGTTGCAAAATTAATATTGCAAACTCTTTGGCAGAATCATGGGACGAGTCAGTTCCTCAAGGTCTAGCAGAAAGGTGGCTAGAGTTTTATAAAGATTTGTAATTTCTAAGTCAGGTAAATGTCCCTCGCTATGTTTTGGGTGATAATTGGAAGATTTTGCAAGTTCACCGTTTTGCAGATGCATCGGAAAAGGCTTACGGTGGTTGTGTATATTTGGTTTCATTTTCATCTACGGGCGAATATATTTCTTCGCATTTAATATTGGCTAAGTCTCGTGTGGCTCCATTAAAGAAAATTACCCTTCCGAGGTTGGAGCTTTGTGCCGCGGTTGTTACGGTTAAGTTGGTTGAGAAGGTCAGAAATTCAATATGTGTGTCAATTGACCAATGTGTTTATTGGACTGATTCGTCAATCGCATTGTGCTGGATTCAAGCTTTCCGCAGTAGGTGGAAAACGTTCGTAGCAAACCGGGTAACTGAAGTTCAGAATTTATCTATCCCCGAAAATTGGCACCATATTAGATCAGAGATGAATCCAGCAGATTGCCTTTCTAGAGGAACTTCCGCTGCTTATTTGCTTTCCTTAGAGTTGTGGTGGAAAGGGCCTATTGACATCTTTTCCAGCCCACCTCCCGATATGCAAAATCTAATAGAACCTAAATTTCATATACCAGAACAAAGGGTTTTGAATCATTATGGAAGTGTAGAAGAGACATTTGAATTTGATGTTTTACGATATTCATCTTTATTAAAGTTCCAGCAAATTATTTCGTATTGTTTTCGGTTTTATCATCGTCTTAAGTCAAAGGTTAAGATAAATGGTCCCATTAGTAGTGACGAGTTAAATTGTACTCTTATTTGCTTGTTAAGGATCTGTCAATTACAATCGTTTTCTAAAGAATATGTTGCTTTGAAAGGAAAGGATCTGGTGTCAAATTTCAAGTCGTATCTTATGTTTGAATCCTTTCTTGGACAACGAAGGCTTGATAAGAGTTGGAGGACGCATTCAAAGGGCAAAATCTCTACGGAGCAGAAACATCCTATTATTTTGCATCCTAAGCATATGTTGACTTCTTTATTATTAAGGCAGGAACATGTAAAATTACTTCATTGCGGGCCTCAACAGCTCTTATATTTAATTCGACAACGTTTTTGGCCAATTTCTGGTCGAAGAATTTGCAGATCTATAGTAAGGAGTTGTGTTGTATGTTTCAGGGCAAAACCAGTTTCTCAAAACTATTTGATGGGCAGCTTACCTGAAAGTCGATTAACCGCATTCCAACCAGTGTTTACACATACGGGCATTGATTATGCTGGTCCTATATTCATAAGAGATAGGAAAACCAGAAATCCGAAAATTTTAAAGGCCTATATATGTATTTTTGTGTGTATGAGTACCAAATGCGTTCACTTGTATGTGGTAACTGATTTAACTACTTCAGCTTTTATTGCGGTATTAAAGCGTTTTATTGCCAGACGTGGAAAACCTTTAGATATCTATTCGGACAATGGTTCAAATTTTGTTGGAGCCAATTCAGTACTTTTTGATTTCCTAAGGTCAAATTCCGAAAAAATAGGTTCAACCTTGTCTACGGAAAGTATCTCTTAGCATTTTAATCCGCCTAGAGCTCCCAACTTCGGTGGGTTGTGGGAAGCCGGCGTAAAGGGGTTCAAGTTTCACTTAAAGCGGATTATCGGTGATTCTAAATTATCTTATGAGGACCTGAGTACAGTGATAATCCAAATTGAAGCAGTTAAACTCCCGACCACTATCACCGTTATCTACGGACCCGCAAGACCCCACGCCACTCACTCCTGGACATTTTTTGGTGGGAAAACCTCGGACTGCTATTCCAGAGCCAGTTTATACCGAAGTTGCAGAGAATCGTCTCAATAAATACCAAAGTCTTCAAGCTATGATCCAGCACTTCTGGAAGAGATGGAGTTTGGAGTACATATCCGAGTTACAGTCACGTCTCAAATGGAAGAAGTCCTATGTAACTTTGTTAAAGGTCGGCAGTCTAGTGATCGTCAAAGAAGACAATGTTCCAGTCTACAAATGGAAGGTTGGACGTGTCCTTGAACTTCATCCAGGACCAGATAATATCACGCGTGTTGTGACTTTGAAATGTACTGATGGTTCAGTGTATAAACGTGCAATCTCTAAAATTTGTGTATTGCCAGTGGAATAAGCTTTAACAAATCTAAAGGGCCCCACAGACTACGTTCTTGTACGACATACTTGCACGACGTACATGTCGGTTCGTGCAAAAACGACGTAAAACGGAAGTGTGTGGTCATTTCGAGCTGTCGTACAAGACCGATGAAAGTATTCTGATTTCGTTGATTTAAGTCCGTGGGCTTGTACGATGAGCAAAGAAGTCGGAAGTGTGTGGCGTAAACAGGTTTAAAGTACAATGGTTTTTGCAGATGCGTAGATACGAGGCGGCCAAATTTTTTTTAGTAAAGTTCGGGTAGCTGTTGCACTTTTAGTAATTATACTCTATTTCAGAAGTGTATAGAGCAATAAACTGGGGAATTCCGTTCTGTTTGGCTACATTTCATGGTAGTTCATAGGCGCAGGTACTTATAATATTTATGAATTTAATTTTCACGGATTAAATGCCTTTATTTTGAAAGAGATTAAATACTAAATAAATACTTTTAATCCTTTTGTATAGGTACCTATCTTTTAACGCTTTGTAACATGCAAAAATGGGGTCAGGTAATATATACAGACTATAAATACTTTTAAATCATATTTTAAACGTTAGTAGTCACTGCTACGCTGTAGTGTAATCACAATATTATTATCCCAATATTTAAAAAATGGAGGTATTCAGTCCAACGAAAAGATGTACTAAAAATTCTCCACTATCGCTGAGTGAAAAAGTTATTATTTTAAATGTACATGATTGCATAAAACACGATTACCCTAGTTTTACTGTGCAAGAAATTGTTGAAAAATGTTCTCGAATGAGTGGAATTGGAAAGTCCACCATTTTCAAATTGTTGCGGGAAAGAAAAGTAGCAGGTCAAGTGGAATCTCCCAAGCAAAAGCCAGGACGACCTACAAAAGGCCTTGATGAAAATGCTAAATGATATATATATAATTCGAAGAAAAATTCACTCTTTTTATTTTAAAAAGGAAATACCCACCCTAGACAAAATTTTAATGGAGCTTGGCCGAGATGACAGTATTCCGTTGATAAGTAGAAAACTTTTATGGAAAACTTTAAAAAATATGGATTTTGCCTGGGAAAAGCATAACCGCAAAGCACTTTTACTGGAGAGCGACGAAATTGTTTGTTGGAGACGACAATACTTGAGAAGTATCAAGCAGTACCGCAGGGAGCAAAAGAAAGTTTTTTATCTTGATGAGACGTGGATTAGCGAAGGTTATATAGTCAAAAAATGTGGCAAGACAAAAATATAACCAGTGCTCGCCAAGCTTTCATAGAAGGCCTGTCTACGGGTATTAAAGTACCTTCGGGAAAAGGAAAAAGACTTATAATCACACATATTAGAAGCGAAGAGGGATTTTTAAAAGAAGGTCTGCTAACCTTTGAGTCGACCCGCACAGGAGATTACCATGAAGACATGAACTCAGACGTTTTCGAGGACTATTTTGGTGAAATGATAAAATTTCTTCCGGCTAATCCGGCTAATTTCCGGATATGGGCGCAGGTAAAAGGATTTGTAGCAAGACAAACCACGACTTTTAAAATGAAAGATTTAGAGATTAGATAAAGACATTTAAACAAAAGTAACTTTCTAAAATAAAATAGCATTTAAGTACATTAATTATAAGGTAAAAAACAAGTCCCAGTTGCACGCCTTTAGCGAACCGTTTTCAATGTTTATCAGTGGGTAACAATGGGCAAAACTCATAAATTGACCCAAAACCGGGTGGCACTACCTGCAATCAACGAAAAGAAAGAATTTTACATTGAAACTAATACCCAACTAAGGTAGTGGCATAAAATATTGGTGGATCACCAGGTACCACTTTTGCATACCTAATGAGGTTTTATTGCTCTACACACTTCTGAAATAGAGTATAGTGGTTTCACTATGAAACCACCATATCAAAAGTCTTTATTTTGTCTTACAGTGGTTTTTAAGTGAAACCAACGACAGTATTAGCGACATCTGTTTTCGGCTCGTTGAATTAAATGTTTTTAAGGCATTCTATCGATTCAATTTGAGGTTACCGTTTTTCAAATATTTCCGTCAGGTGGTTTTTTGCAGAAGTATCCAATTTCGCGGGTGTTTTTTATTATTGTAAATTGGCATAAAATTAAGCGGTAAGTACAATATGATTAGTAGATGTGTAGCATTTCGGTTATGTTTAGAGCGATATATGTCAAATGTCTGCAAAAGTAAGATTAGTAAAAACGTTTCTTGTTATGGTTTCGCGGTGAAACCAGTATGAGTTATCTAGTATGAACATAGAATTTGATAATATACTTTGTAATTAGTGTTATTTAGTTTTGATTTGATTTACAGTTTTAATTTTTATACATTTTATAAATCCTACCTAAATAATGACATAAAATCTTGCTACAGTATTGACAGAAAATCAAGAAAATGGTGGCATAGACTGTTTTGGCACTTCATTGATGTTTCTGTGGTAAACTCGTATATTTTATATCGAAGCTCACCGAATGCGGAAAAACTAACTATGAAGTTATTTCGCCTTAGAATAATTTCCGGGCTTATTGGCGCGACTAAAAAAGGCACTCCTGGCAAAAAAAGCGTCATAAAAGAAAATAGGTACAAGCCGTACGTACCGCCTGAGGTAAGAAAAAGTGATGCTCTTCATATGCCCGTCCATGGAGGATCTAGACGTTGTGCTCTATGTAGCACTGCAGTAATGCCACATCGAACTAAATGGGCCTGCAATACTTGTAATGTTGGCTTATGTCTCCATTCGGATAAAAACTGTTTTATTATGTACCATACCATATAAATTTAAGACTTTGTTTTCGGAACGAGTTTATGTTGTGTCTCACAGTGGTTACCAAATAAAACCATGTCCTGCAGGATACTTGTAAATAAATTAAGGAAAAAAAATTAAATTTAAGTTATAAGTTAGAATATAAAGTTTTTATTTATTAATAAAAATTTTTTGATTAAAGACTTTTTCTTTTATGTGCCTGAAAGGGACAGACAAAAAAAATTAAATAATTTGTTTAATCGCAGGGACTTTAAACTTCAAAAATAATTTCCTCATTTTAAGTTCGTCTCTTTTGATACTGCCGAAACATTTTCATGAGAATTATAACTTTAGTTATTTTGAAAATCCCATCCTGAATTATAATTAACTAATAATCGGTATGATAACTAATTAGACCTTGTTTAAGTGCCTTAAATATGAGTATTATATACAGTGCTTTCATTTCAAAACGATCCACCCTTAATAACTTTCTTAAAAAAAAAAAAAATAAAAAATAAAAACACGTCAAATTATATATACAGGGGGACGTTTAATTATGCATTTACTGAAGTTCTGTCAATCACCTCCTCACCTCCAGCTAACCTCACTTTAATATGTCAAATGGGAACCCCCATCGTGTGATACATCATATCGTCAGCAGCGTAAAATTCTCTATTCAACGGTACCAAAAAAAATGAAATCGGTAAATGTGTAAGCAAATCGTTAGCGAAAATGTCTAGAAATAATGAATATTTTATTTACGCCAAACTTTGGTATTTTAAATGAATACTTTTAGTGTGGTACCTACATCATTTTAAAATTCTTACATTTTTTATAATAGATCATCAAAAAAAAAAAATACAAGCAATTTAGAAGTTAAAATGTGTGGTAACAAACAGTACATTTAGTTCAAGCAAATTATTTATTTTTTTAAGTAAAGAATGTGTAACGTTATTTGCGAGAAAAAAGAGTATTTTCAAATCTTTTGCAAAAACTTTGCAGTCTTATAACTTTGTATGTGTATTTATTTCACTTTTATTTTTTCCGAAACCTACCTAATAGGTACAAAAAAACACTGCAATACCTTACATTTTTAAGGCGTTTAAAAAGCAGGCGATTTATTATTGTTAAAACTGTCAGTTTGACGCGTGCAATTTTTCAATTTTAGTTAAAACAGTGAGTTAATAAAATGGTGTATACGCTAGCCGAAAGAATAGAAATAATTTTCCTTTATGGAGCTCAAGATCAGTGTGCTCGCAGAACCGCGAGAGCATTTAATGAAAGGTATCAAGATAAAAACGTGAGCCATAAATACGTATTAGAATTGATACGAAAATTTGAAGAGACGGGATCGATTTGCAATAAGAAAAAAATATGAAAATAGAGTTGTCGATGAAGCATGCCAAGTTGAAGTACTAGGACAATTTGCTATGGATCCAACTTTGTCTATACCAAAGGCCGCAAAACTAACAAATATTTCCACTGGTTCCGTATATAAAGTTTAAAAAAAAAAGTTCTTACCTTATAAAATGCATATTTTTCATGAACTCGGAGAAGATGATTTTGATAGAAGAATTCAATTTTGTGAAGTGATGTGCCAGCGAATTGACGACGATCCCCATTTATTGAAGAACATTTGCTTCAGTGACGAATCGACCTTTTTTTTAAATGGCCTGGTGAACAGACATAACTGTAGATACTGGGATAATGAAAATCCGCATGTTTTTCGGGAAGGCTATACCCAATATCCCCAAAAAATTAATGTTTGGGCAGGAATTTATGGGAATGAAATAATCGGGCCATTTTTTTTTGGAAGAAAATTAATTTGACTGGCGAAATTTATTTAAACTTTTAGAAAATGCAATATACCCTTCCATCATCCAATCTATGGAAGATCAACATGGTGCTATATTATTGAATGAAAATAATATACATTTTCAGCAGGATGGAGCTCCCGCGCATTACACTTTGGTAGTTCGAGAGTGGCTTGATGCAAATTTTCGAGAAAAGTGGATTGGCAGACGTGGTGCAATCGAATGGCCTGCGCGGTCTCCGGACCTAACCCCACTAGACTTTTTTCTTTGGGGCTACTTAAAAAGCAAAGTTTATAAGACCCCACCTGAGAGTATTGAGAATTTAAAAAAATAGAATATTTCAAGAATGCAGAGAAATTAGCGGGCAGACCCTTGCCAAGGTTCGTAAGGAGTTTGAAAATAGGCTTTTTCATTGTCTTGCTAATAACGGCGCGCATTTTGAACATTTAATAAAATAAATTTGTTAAACTATTTAAATTTGTTTTTCTACCCTACCGATTTACACTTATATCTAATTTGACGTGTTTTTTTTTTTTTTTTTTTTTTTTTTTTTAAAGAAATTTATTAAGAGTGGATCGTTTTGAAATGAAAGCACTGTATAAGTTAAACGTGAAATATCATTACGGAAGCAACTGTTGTTCATATTTTAAGGAGTCTTGTGAATCTTAGTTATTAGATTACTGTTAAAAATTAATAGTTAGATGTGGTGGTTTGTCCAATAAAATAGGCGAAATTTGCAAAAAAATTACTGGCTGAGACTACTTTTCCTTATTGAAAAAGTTTTCACATTAAAGTGGTTATAGCTTATATATGAGCCATTGCCGCTAATTTTACATTTTTAAATCACATATTATCGTATTTTAAATATTTCCTTTTCTTGTAAATTATATTAAAGTATCTAACTATACCCTTAGATATTATTATATAACAAACATTTTTCATTTTTTTCCTAATCATTACAGTCCTTTAAATACTGAAACATTATTTTTTAGGATTGAAGAGATTAACAAATCGACGAAAATGATACAAATACTATATATGTGTATTTACTCCCTATTTTTTACATTATAACAACTTATGAAACTGAAATGTTAATAATACGGATTATTCACACATACTGGAGATTTTTCTTCATTCCTTCGGAATTTATCATTTTCTTAAAAAAACCCTTTATCAAATATTAGTTGTTTGTATCTGAAAGTAAGCCGGGTTTATAAGTAGGGCAAATTGTAAACTGTCTAAGTCATGTCCTACAATATACGGGTGTCTTAGCATTCATAAGTCATGGTCCAAACTGAAGGATATCATTACAAATTAATAAATTATATGATATGGGATCCGGTTGCGTTTTTACTAAATATACTGTCAAACGAAGATGATTCATTAAAAAACATTTTAAATTTTATTTTATTAATATAAAAATCACTTAAAAATATTCGTTCGGTATACCAGGTCATTTACCCACAAATTATGTAAGTAACAATTTCCTGATTGCATGATGAAATAACCAAGTCATTTCCCTCGTAAAAAGATTGCAAAAGTACTTTGTCGACAGAACGATGGTTTGGAAAAAAACCGGAAATTCTGCTGACAAAGAAAATTAACACTAGGGTACGACGAACGAAATTTGGAAGAGTTACGACCGGGTCTCGGGCAAGAAGAGGTAACCGAAAGCAGTGCGGAAAAGCTTTGTGAAATGTTTGCTCCAAGAATAATAATAATGTAAGTACAACATTTTATCATATCGAAGAAGATCACAATTATTGTCACTTTATTAAGTTAAATAACATTACTTTCACTTTAATTATAGAATTCGCTACATATTCCCATGTACTTAAATTATTAATCCTGTTATGTCGATCTTAGTTTATCTCTTGTCAAATTAGCTCTTTTATTTGGGTAACTCCACTTAAATCGTTATAATTATATTTTGCTGTCAATACAAGGTATTTAGTAAACTATATATTTTGTTTCAATGCTAAAGCGTACCTTAAGGTCCCAGTTACATACAATATATGTAACCGTCACACGGCCTTGTCCTAGACCGGGCCAACCCCCGGTGTGACAATACTTAACGCCAGCACAAGCCACGCCTACCGAAGTACGTCATCTACGACATACACAGCGTCAGCGCATCCGCGGTAAATATACTTCGCTCTAACACAACTACGTAATTTCGCCCCTTTTAATAATTTATTGCTTTTATTTGTGCCTGCAGTGACTTATTTCTCCTGTTGCCACGTGTTTTTTATATGACAGTTGTTTCACATGAGAAGTTGAGTGAGCAGTTTTGATTTATTTAGTGGTTATAACGGTGTCGCCTATAATAGATTGCGTAGATTATTGATCTTTATTGGCGAAATGGAATCTCGGTTGAAAGAATACTTAGATTTGCATGAAAAGGACGCGATTGAAGTATTTGAAGACATTACAAAGTTTCAAATTCGGGTGCGAACAAATCTACACAGAAATGAAGAAAATATTGGTTTTGATATACAGTGTGGGAGGTGGATCAAAAAAGTCCAAGCGAGAGTACCAAAACACAATGGATAGTGCGAAATTCTTGGCCTAATCTCAAGCTTATGCTTTGCCGAGAACTGTTCGTTTGTCATCACTCAAACTTTAACAAAATCAAGACTGCAGACAGAATTCGTAGTAGGACTAGAGTTAAAGGAAGCGACTGTAGTGCAAGTATCGATATTAAAATCAAAAAGATCAATCGATTCACCATACGGAATGATCATTACCTGAAGGATGGATTGTCTGCTATAATTACAGTAGGTTTTGATTTACTATTAATTAATTAATTAATTATTTATTGGTGGTTCTACTAAAAATTTTGCAGGGTTAGCACCATGCATTTAAATCATAGTTTAAAAAAACTAAGAAACACGTTTTTATACTGCACTAAAAAGTATAAAATAATAATTTAAATATTCATCGGCTAGTCCATAAAGCATAAGGTGCTTTTTGGTTACGTAGGTATCTTTGAGGAATATAATACTTTTGGTTAATTTTAATTACTTAAGCTCAAGCTTTTTGAAATAGCCGATGAATATTACAGGGGCTGTTTGGGGGTTAGGAAAGTGGTTAAGACTAGTGATGTGAGGGTAAGAATAAATTATTATTTTTATCTTCCAGGCATTCCCAAGTTTTTTGCTTTTATAATTAATTTTAATTTTCTAGGCCTTTTCTAGTCTTCTGGAACCAAGTGCCTGAAAAAATAATGACTTTTTAATCTTCCGGGCACTCGCATAGCTCCTGGTTTAATGTGTTAAAATAAATCATAATTTTTTTGAATACCTAATGAAAAAATTACAAGAAAATTTGAAAACATGAAAAACAAAAATAACTAAAATCTTGTAAAAGTAAAAAAAATTGCAACAAATTACGTTTGTATTTACATAAACGAATGAGTTGCGTTTTTGCCTAAAAACTAAATAAAAAATAAATAAAAACTACTTCACCTGAAGAGCCGCCACTGAATATTAGAATTGTTATATACTTTTTATTTTAGTTTACATCTTATTTAAATAAAAAGACTATGCAAATGTACCACTTTCAGATTAAGCTTCAACATAGTCAACGTATTGAATGTGCAGAAGCGTTCAGCTACTTAAATATGTCAGATGCCACTAGGACACTTTTCTATAATTACTTTGATGAAGGACTGACACCAAGTGCGGCAAAAAATTTGCAGGAATTGAAACTTTTGAGTGCAAATGCAAAGCAAGACATAGCTTATCAACTGGCCGATTCGCAGATTAATCCAAGGGACCGTGAAATAACATATCTCTTTGATGACTGGAGGTATTTTAAAAATTATTTTATAACAGTAAAAAAAATACTAAGACCTTATTTTTAGGAGGGAACATTACGGCGATAGAACTTTCGAGTGTATTCTGAAACTAGTGGAGGAAAAGAAAAGGGCCTATGCTGAAGAAGGGATCGACATTTTTGTAGAAAAAGATCCATTTGTTATCATCATTTGACACCCATAATGAAGCGGTCTCATGAACAAAACTGGTCATCCGAGGTTTGTTTTGTTGATACAACTGGATCTTGCGATCAAACTGCTACTTGTGTCACATTTATTTTGGGCGCCCACAAAATTGGAGGGATACCTTTAGCTTGCTTGTTACATTCTGGTCAGACGGAAGAAATATACCGTCATGCCTTTTTATCTTTACGAAAAAAACTACCAAATGGGTTTGGAGGAAATGGTTTTCCAGCGGTTTTTATGACGGATGATTCGCAAGCTGAAAGAAAAGCTTTGTCGACTGTTTTCCCAGAATCTCATCTATTGCTTTGCTCGTTTCATGTTTGCTAAGCATTTTGGAGGTTACTGTGTGAAGCAAAAATTTGATACACAAGAGCCGTCGCCAGTCATTTATGATGGCGTTTAGGGCGATTTTGTACGCAACTAACGAAATAGACGTCGAATTATTATACGAAACACTGTTAGATGACTGCAAATATTATAGCCTGCTTGTTGAATATCTTAAAGCATACTGGCTGAGATGCACAGAATGTTGTCATTTTTATCGAAAACATCTTCTTTTTAGAGGCCACAATACAAATAACTATGTCGAAGCATCAAGAAGAGTTGTTAAAGTTGAAGAAGCCTTTAACAGTATTGCGTTGCTCGAATTTGTGGTTAAAATATTAGAATCGTACCATACAAGAAAAATGTTGAATTACGCAAACAACAGAGCAACTCGGCATGATATTTTGTACGACAAATTTAAAGGTGCCGCAAGTAAGCTACAAGTGCAAAGCATAGATGAAGTTACATATAATGTAACCTCATCAACTGATTCCCAGGTACTTTACACGGTTAACATTAAAGATGGTTTCACATGTTGTGATTGCTTCAATGGATCTGGCGGTGCATACTGCAAACATATGTGCCGTAGAACAACATGCTGGAGTACTGACAGAATCGGCTCCAGTTTTAACATCTGATGACAAAGTTACTTTGGCTTACATTGCTCTTGGTACAAATATACCAGAAACAAATTTCTTTACATGCACGCGGCAGAATGTAGACGTCGAACAGTCAAATGTTAAGTACGTTGAGGGTCCTGCAGTCGATACTTCTAGTGCGAACATGAATATGGGTGTACATAACAGCGCCGACAATGGCGAAACCATGTGTTTCGCCCCTGTAACAATCTCTTTAAAATCGCAGTTTGATCGAATACTAGGTCTGACAGAGAAAAATATTAACAGTGACAACCAAAACATTGTGGTTACATTTATAAAATCTTTAGAAAGTATTACGACTGTATCTCAATTAACAAATTTTTACGCTATAAAAACGAAGACAACACGGCGTATAGGAATACAGCCTACAGCTATCAGTCGTCGAAGAATACATAATAGGCTGAGCGCTGGAAAAAGAAGAATACAGTCAGACTAGTCCATCAAAAAATCTACATCTATTCAAAAAAAGAAACGTACCAGTGTTAAGCGAAAACATGATCTAATTAAAAACATTAAAAAAAATTTACCAAACGCTAAAATACTTTAATTTATATTTTTCACTTTGTATGGGTTATTCTATAATTTATACAAATAAACGATGATTTTACTAATTTTATTTGCATTTTAAAAACTTTATGTAAAAAATACCATTATATTCGTGTATTATATATCTTAATTACGTAGTTGTGCTGGAGCGAAGTATATTTACCGCGGATGCGCTGACGCTGTGTATATCGTAGATGACGTACTGCGGTAGGTGTGGCTTGCGCTGACGTTAAGTATATTTAAGTATTATAGTAAAAACGCGATCCGGTTCCTTGTTGCGTTGTTTTCCTCGTAAAATCTAATTAACTGTGCATTTTTTTTATTTAACATTCCTTGATGGTCTTAAATGATAATAATCAGCAATTTACACCTAATTATATATTATACATGTTATATTTAAATATTCATATATAATATTCTACCTCGCATACAAGCATCTACTCAGTTCCCAGCATTTAAAGATAAATCAACTAATAAGCCTGATAAATATTATAAAACAATAACTAAATTGTGGACTATTGATTAAAAATATATGAATTGATATCTGTGTGATCTAACATTAAAGTAGCTGAGGTCTCCATATAAGGGGGTTGAATCTGAATGCTTCGACTGGTAGTGGGGCCCACCTATTCTGAGTGGGGCTCAGTTAGCAGACATAGTTATTTGGCCAGATGGCGCTGCTTGAGTAGAAATAACATGTTAAACTTGAAACAGTGTGTAACCTGTTTTCTGTAAAGTACAACGCATAAGTGCCCTAATTTTCAAGTATTTTGGTAAAATTGTTTGGTGTCCTTGTGAACTGGTGAAGGTGAACTTTAAAACAAAATGGTGCTTTCTGAGTCTGACATCGAGAAAATTAAAAACATATTCGCGGATAGGTTTCAGTAAGTAGTAATAGTAGGCTTCAGATAAGTCAATTGCCGAAAAGGTATCAAATACGCAGGAACGCATAACTAAGCTAGAGGATCAGGTAAAGGACTTAAAACAGGCTAATTTTCAGTTACACACCTCCCTTGACAATTCGGAACAGGAATCCCAAAGTCTCAACCTGAGAATATTTGGTATCTCAAAAGAAACAAAAGAAGATTTAAAGCCAAAAATGCTCAAATTGTTCAAAGAAAAGCTAAAAATAGAGGATGTTACAAATTTCTGATCAAATTTGAGGACATTCTACGGGAATTTTATCTCAAAATATAGTAATATCTTAAGTTTTTAAGATTTTAATATAAATTTTTTAGATTATGAAAAAACGCAAACAAAAAGTTTGATAAATGTTCTTAATGTGTTTAATCTGAGACAGGTTATAGATACACCTACAAGAATAACTCAAACCAATAATCTTCTTTGATTGACTTAATGTGTAGTAACTTACCCCATTTACAAGATGTTGGCACGGAAAACATCGATATCTCCGATCATATGTTGATTTATGCAAACTTTGAATTTAATGGCGATGTCTCCATTCTTAAGCGCTTTAAATATAGACCTTTAAATAAAATGACAGGTTATAACAGGTTCCCTGGTAAGTTTAACATAACCACTATTAAATAGTTTTAAACAAGTGTGTTATCTCCCCACTAAAATCCCTATAGCTATACGTGAAGCTCTAAAAAACGAACTAGATAAGCTTGTTGAGAGAAATGCTATAATTAAGGTAAATGAAATTGACTCCCAGTCTAGTATAAATAAAATGGTAATTGTTGAAAAAGCAAATGGCAAAATAAGGTTATGCCTCGAACCTTCTGATCTCAATTCTCAAATTATAAGAGAGCCATATTTGGCAAACTCGATTGAAGATTTGTTCCAACCTTATGATTTTTTTTCAGTTTTTGATTTGGCTGAGGGCTACCACCACCTCGTAGTGTTGTTTTGCAACACCTATTGGTGTAAACAGATTTTTGGTATTGCCCTATGGTCTTTCAGATTCCCAAGACTTATTCCAGGAATAGGTGGCAAAGAATTTTGGTGACAAAAAATTTCCAAATATGTCACGATGATATGAGCATAGTAGGTGCCACTAAAGCGGAGCATGATAAAGCGACACATAAAGTAATGGAACGAGTTAGGAAAGTCGGAGCTAAGTTTAATAAGGACAAGTTCCAATTTTATATGAGTAAGGTAAACTTTATGGGTCAAATATTTTCAGCTAAAGGTATGGAAGTCTATAGATATAATCATCGACGAATCATCTGGATCACTGGCTGGTTTCTATCCCTAACAATAAACGAAGACGCTGTGCATTTGAGGGATGCTCTTCAGGTGTGAGAACCATGTGCTCAAAATGTGAATTGGGTTTATGTATAGATTGTAATATGAAATTCTATACAACGTAAGCTTTATGTTTTTCTTTTATTTTTAACAGAGTTTATAAACGTTTTCGTTCCAAATAAACATTTGAAGTCAATTAAAGGTAATTTTTTTATACCCATATTGCCCTAGCGTTACATATATGTAACGCCCTATAAATAAAAAATGGCGGATTTTTTGGGTTAAATAATTACACAAATATATTATTCACACAATCCATTTAAACAAAATAATACCAAAAAAAAAACATTTTTAATCAAAAAAGGGAAATTAGAGGTAATAAGGGTTAAATATTTTCTTGCAACAAAATATGATTTTTTGTAAAAATCATACAAATATAAATAACTCTAAAACGGTGAAACCAGAAATGACCTGCTATCACCGTCAATTTGGACCATGATCAACAAGACACCCTGAAGAGATTTCAAAAAATCCCACAGACATACTTACGTACAACACTCGACATTTTTAACAAAGTAAAAATAGATTTGCCCACTAAACGTGACATTTATAAACATCTAAAATTTCAAGTCCCTGCGTAAAATTTAAAACTGCATTCGTATCGCAGCACCGGCTGCTCCCTTCTCCTTACCTGTACTTCCCCGATATCCCTACATATTTGTATAATTTTTTTGTCTCCCGTGCTGGTCGCGATATTCTTTATGAACACTTGACGTGTGGACATCAGCGCCTTGTCCGCTACCAGCACCTTCCTGCTCTCCAGGAAATTGGACAAATGCACTTCGTCCAATTTCACGTCGCTTCCGTCTTCTTCTGACTGTTGCACGATGTTTTTGTTTAAGGTGACCGTGGAAGGCGCAGCCACTGAAACGGTGCGATTGTTCAATATCACTCGAGCGTTTCGACCGCCCCTCAAACCACGTGCCGTCGGACTAGTTTGGTGGTCCGCTTGTGTCAGCTGATGCAGCACCGGTTTTCTATTGGCCATCGACTGCTGTTGCTGTAAGCGGTTTTGTTGTGGATATCCGCCCTGAAAATATAAGCCTAATTTCACAAATAATCACACAATAATTATCCATTAGTTTAATAAATTAGGTGCAGATTTTTTGAACATAAATTAAGATCAATTTCACATGAAACGGGTTGGATCTATTAGTACGAGAGCTAGCAACGTCGGGAAAACAAGAATTTTAGGTAGGCCTGTTTTTAGATATACTTTCTCTCTCACTCTCCCGGACATCATACGGGCCACCTGGCTGGCAGTAGTGGTTGCGTTCATCAATGCGCATCGTACCTGTACAGGTAAAATATCAATTTTTCAAATAATTTTAAGAAGCTTTTTTTATTATTTTTATTGAACTTTTAGCAACACGAATATATTATTGCCAGGCATTTTTGATGTTGTTTAAGCTCTGCCAAATGCCAATTTTAAATTTTAAAAAAATTCTTCATTATTACAAAATTTTATCGAGGAGTATACGCATGGGTGATTTTGAAATGTTCAAACATATCATTCCTAAAGTCATAAATTTATTTTTTATTGTTAATCAGCCGAACTATGCGCGAGGGTGTGTTAAATATTACGACAATTTGCAGAATATTGAAGAAACACATCCAGGACTTAAACAGAACTTCAAAGCTGGGTATTTTGGTATTAAAAGAACGGATAAACGCAGCTAAACGTCTCAGCGGTATCGCACATTTTACTAATTCGATAGCTACACGTTAACGCTGGGCAAAAAGCCACAGCATTAGAACTGCTTTGATTTCCCATGTTCTCGATGTTTGTGGATTGAGATACTTGAGTTGATGAGACATAACCGCAGACTTACAACCTAACCGGATTAAAATTTTTGAAAAACAACTTGCCCACTTCATCGATATTTTGGAAATAAACTGTAATCCGTTCAATCCAGATTTAAACAAAGATAATTTTTACAATATAGCTAGTGGAAAGCCGGTCGCTGAACAGATAGCAGAGTTCCTCCTGAACATCGAAGAAAGTGGTGAAAACTTAAGAAAGCAGTTCACTAATGAATGTGCTATAGATGGAAGTAGATTTGACAAGCCAATAAAAAGAAATAAAATATTGAACTTTTCTGAGGCTCCAAAAAAAAGAAAATTAACCCTTGGAAATAAAGTTGTGGAGTTGAGAATGCAAAGGGACTTATTTGGGAGAATGTTGGGGATATCCTTAACTCATAAAGTTGATGTTGAGAAAGTTTTAGCATTTCCACTGACACCAGTGCCAACATCAATGTGCCATGCAGATGGGAGTATTTGTAAAACTGATAAATTGCAATTAGTTAAATTGATTGAGAAGAAAATCGGTAATAATGTCGATAAGCCACCTTCGCGTTTTCATATATCTATTTTAGATGGTTTCTTCATGTTACACCTAATGAAAGAAGTACCTGTAACCTTCGACGCTTTATCGAAAAAATTTCTAAGTATGATACTACGATTTCAATCTAATCGTGTCGATATTGTCTTCGATCAATATTTTTCACCATCGATCAAAGATTTTGAGCGCACACGTCGGGATGAATTAATGAACCAAGTTACAATCGGGCCTAATCAAATTCGACCACATAACTTTGTGGCTGAACTGAAAAATATAAATTTTAAAGAAGCCCTTTAGAATATTTTTTTATTGATCATTGGGCTGGTGATGAAATGGCTCCCATCATTGGAAATAAAATAATATATGTGAATTTCAGAAAGTACTGGGTTGAAAGTAATAGAGTAATTAGAGTTATGGAAGATTCATTGTCTTGCGAAGAACATGAAGAAGCTGATTCACGAATAATATATCACATTTGCACAATAAATGTAGATGCCGCAGTTGTAATATGCTGCTCAGACACTGATATTTTAATAATACTGCTTGGTAACATGGATCATTTAAATGCTTCACTAACACTCTGGATAAATTTGGGTGTCGGAAATCATAAACGATTCATAAGCATCAATCACATATATGAAATTCTAGGAAATTCTTTATCAAAAGCTCTACCGTGCTTTTATGCATCTCACTGGATGTGACTACACGCCAGCTTCTTTTCGAAAAGGTAAACTTCGTCCTTTTAAACTGTTAGAGCAATCAGAACAGTATCAGTCAGATAGCTGGTCAAAATATTATAACAGATGATGAAGAATTGTTGGATGAAACATTTAAGATCTTAGAAAAATTAACTTGTCATATTTACGCAGCTCGGGATTCTTGGAACGTCAATGAGGTTCGCTTCCAACTGTTTTCAAACACTTACCGGTCCAAGAAAGCAGATGATAACTTTGAGAAAAAATTTCGTAATTTTGACCCGTCAAGCCTACCACCATGTAAAGCTGAATTATATCAGCATTTACATGGAGTTCGTTATGTAACAAAGTTTTGGAGAAATGCTTATTTGAAACATCCAACATCCTTATCACCTCAAACTTCCGGCTGGACTATAAATAACGATAAAAACGATTTTGTCTGGTTTGTTGGAGAGCAGTTACCATCATTAGTTGCCGACATTATTATTAAAGGTAACAATTTAAAATTAAATACTAATAAAATTCTTTGCCGAGAAATTATAAAATTTTTCATTTTATTACAGATTTATTAGAAGATGATAATTCAAAAGACGATTATGACAACGAAGACAATGAAAATTACAGCAGTGATGAAGATGATGATGATGATAGTGATGATTATCAGGATGCCTCCGTTTTTTGTGATACAATAATTAATTAAAAAATCTAACCGCAACTTTCATACAACCATCAGAGTTTTCATTTATTTTCATACCTGAGATTAATCAATTTCTTAACTTTGTACTACAATAAATTATTATTTTCATATCGTATTAACACATTAATTTAATATTTTTTTTTATCCTTCCTTTGTAGTTTATTCGACTATATTTTTAGACCAAGCAAAATAATATCACATCACTGTTCATATTTAGATCGGCCTGGCTGAAGGTTAACAACCGAATTACTGCTTGGCAAATTAATTTTGGGTTTGTAGTTACTTAAATAATATCATATAAAAATTTTAGCCATACTAAAATATTTCCAAAAAAATTTTTTTTTAAATTCAAAATTGGCGTTTGGCAGAGTTTAAACAACATCAAAAATACCTGGCAATAATATATTCGTGTTGCTAAAAGTTCAATAAAAATAATAAAAAAAGCTTCTTAAAATTATTTGAAAAATTGATATTTTACCTGTACAGGTACGATGCGCATTGATGAACGCAACCACTACTGCCAGCCAGGTGGCCCGTATGATGTCCGGGAGAGTGAGAGAGAAAGTATATCTAAAAACTGGCCTACCTGAAATTCTCTCTCGAAAACGTTGCCAGCTCTTAGACTATATAGTTCGCGCCCAACGAATAGACGCGGACGAGAAGAATATAAAGAATGACTTCATTAATGAATTTTTGTATTAAACATGTCTTGTGGAACCAAGGGCAGCTTGTTTGCTTGCAACATCTCTGATGCAATGATGTCAAATGCTTATGTAGAAATGGCAAAAAAAAACACACTTTATAATATAAAAATTTGTCACTTACTTTAACAGGCGTAAAATAATACTATTCCTCTTTAATAAAATATGCAGCATTTTTTTTCATGAAATATGATAAGATACTCTATAAAGAAGTCAATATTCAAAGTTAAATGAATGTAGACGTCTAATAACGTCCCTATATTAGAAAAAAGGCGACAACATCGCAAAGCCGCTCGACCTATTATTGATTCCACAGACGCAAGTAATCTTTACCAATGACGTCGTCAAAAAATGTTTACAGGGTAAATATTTATTATTAATAGAGATTATGCTTTAAATTATAAATAATATTATCATTTATGAACTCCTTATGCGTTTTTTTAACGAATTTCATTAGAGTAAAGGTAATTAAGATCTAATAAAAAGCATTTTTATGGAAATTAAATATTTTATAATGATTATAGATTTCTTAATAAGTTTTTATTATTCTACGTTTATGACGACGGTTGTCCCTTGATATCATATTATGACAATATCGATATTTATTTGTGAAAAGATCGGCCTAAACTGCCTTTCTCCCATGGTGCGGCACAAACGGTACAATTTTTACTATCGTAACAGTTCACAAAAACCACTGAAATGACTCAACCTTTTTCCTTTTCAACCAAAAACTTGAGGAAATTTTATAAGAGAGGAAATTTGTTGCCAATAAGAATAGCTACAAAACCGCCTTCTGTTTTTCAAAATCGCCTTAAAAACAAAGAACTTATGGGCCTTTAAATATTAGGCCATTACGGTTTAAACTATCAGAATCAGATGCAGATTATATGATTGCCGTGACCGCAGCAACACAGGCCGAGCAAAGTCAATCTAATGATTTTGTTGTTGAACAAGACACAGATTTATTTGTCTTGCTCATTGAACATTGCAAAACACAAAATCTGTATTTTTTTAGACCAGGTGTTGCAGGAAAAATGGATAAAATAACAAATATACATACATTAAAATCGAATTTAGATCCTGCAATAGTTAAAAACATATTATTTGTTCATGCAATGTCGGGTTGCGATACCACATCGGCATTATTTAAAAAGGGCGAAAAAGGTGCTTTAATTGTTTTGTCTAAAAATGAAAAACTTTCCGAAGATTTACTTCAATTTAAAGGGGTATTCAGTGATATTGCCACTTTATTAAAATTAGGAGAAAATTTTATTCTAAATCTCATTATTCTAAATAAATCTAAAGTAAATGGTACGACAGTAGGAGAAGCCAAAATTTAAACTCATTTAGGTATGTAAAATAGAATCAGGTAATTGCACGCCAAAAACTGTGTAGTAACTTTGAGCTAGCTTCTTTACCCCCGACAACTGAAGCTGCTCAATTATATCTTAAAAGGGTTTACCTTCAGGTGCAGTCATGGTTGGGAAATAATTTAGATCCAAGAGAGTGGGGTTGGGTGGAAAAGGACGGTTACTTAGACCCACAAAGAAACAGTAAGGACATCGCTCCCGATTTTATTATAAAATTATTATTTTGTGGATGCAAGTCAGTATGCTCCAAAACATGTACCTGCAAAAAGGTAGGAATTAAATGTTCATCAAGGTTTGCATTGGACAGCAACAGTTTGCATTGGACAGTATTGTGACAATGCAACAAATATGTCTTTTGTTGAAAATGATGAATGTATAGAATAATTTCTTTTTCTTTTATTAAAATTTGTTTTAATAAAGTAAGTATACTTTTTGTTTATGACTGTATGACATGATTACTGTGTTTGGTATCAAATTTAATAATAAATACAACTGGCCTAACTCTTTAAAAAGTGTCATTTAGGTACCATGCCATACAGACTTTAGTTTTATAGTATGTTTCTGTTTTTTTTTTTTAATATTATTTGAGATTATTATTAAACGAGTAAGTAGCAGCACATTTTAGCATAGTATTATTTACCTATTTTTGCGTTTAACGCTTTACCTAAAATATTAAATCATACCTAGTGATTTGTATACAATTTTCCACACTGGTTTTTTATGACAACTACCATATTTTTGTTATAAAAAACATCCAATTAATTTGCGTCAGCGTTAATAAAGTCGAATTTACCAAAAGCAATTTAATAGAATCCAAGCCCAATCGGCCCAATTTTTATAAGCCCATAACTTTTTTGTTTTTAGGCCGATTTTAAAAAACAAAAAACCATTTTGTAGGCATTTTTATTGGCAATAATTTTGTTATCTTGAAGATTTTTAAAAAAGATAATAGTTTTTTAGATATTTTTGAGAAATAATAAAAAAGCAAGTTTTTTTAGTTTAAAGCCCTATTGGGCGAGTACGGCCCATGCGATTTAGTGCGGTTTCTTAGGAAACATTGTCGACAACCTACAGAAGGTATCCTGACAATTTCAGCTTGTCCCAAATTTGTTCCGGGTTGGACCCATAGTTTTACTGGTCCAAAATGCCTTCCCCGGGGAGGGCCGGGGTAGAATAGCCCTCCGGTACGCTCTGCCTGTCGTAAAAGGCGACTAAAAGCAACCCCTTATAGATGGTAGATGTTGTTCACTGGCATCGCCCGGTTCAATACCACCACATAGGACTTAGGCGGCGTGAAGTGGTTCCATGGAACTCACGTTTCACCGCCATGTCGATGTGTCCGGTTTCCAAAGGGGAAATGGAAAAGAATAAATGCATGATGGCGCCCTCACGACCAAAACTTTCCGGAGGTAAACTCGCCTCCCATTCGGATCTCCGGGCGAAGGCTAGTCGGGGGGGTCTATCAGGCGGATCTAAAAGCCTAAAAATCAATTTCTGCAACATCAGAGGCCTAAACACCAATATTAATGCAGTACACCAACACCTGCAATCAAATAAGCCTCACATTCTGGCATTGGCAGAAACAAAGGTGAAACCTTCAACAACAAATGTTCACCTTATTTATCCTGGAGACGATCTACACACCCGATTTCGACTAAACTTTGGATTGGCAGTATTTGTTAAGAGCGATTTGAGTTGCCAGCGGGAGGAAACGCTTGAACCTGCGGACTTCGACGTCATGTGGTTCAAAATAATAGCCAGTGGTGCCACGAAATTTATCTGCTGTATCTACAGACCACCAAGCGACACCCAATATAGACGGCTCTTTTTGAACCTGGTTGATTGCATTAACCATCTGCAAATTGACCACCCAAGCGCAGAAATCATCGTCATGGGTGATTTTAACGTTCACAATATCAACTGGCTGCACTTCTGCAACAAGAACTACGATGAAGGACGAGAAGCTGAGCTATTTGCCACCATATGCGGGCTTACGCAGCTTGTGGAGGAACCTACCAGAATCCCCGATCGAGACGGCGAGTTCGCGAGTCTCCTAGATCTGGTCTTGGCTTCAGACCCTGACTCGTACACTGTATCAGTACATGCCCCCCTAGGAACATCGGACCACAAATTGATAACAGTCTCTTTCCAGTTGGAGGTTAAAACGCAGGATCCTCCGATGCCGCGGAAGGTATGGCACTATAAATCAGCAGAGTGGAACCATCTTCGGGAATTTTATCGCTCATTCCCTTGGAAAGAAGTCTGCTTCAGAACCAATAACATCTCAGAATGTGCAAACTAAATTAAAGAGACGATCTTGGCAGGAATGGAAACTTATATCCCTTTTTCTACTAAATGCGGATCAAACAACAAGCCATGGTTCAACCTGAATTGCAAAAAGGCAGTAAACACTAAAAACGCAGCATATCGCAAATGGCGTCAACATCCTTCGATCGAAAATCGGAGGAACTTTTTAGCCTCCAGAAATAGCTGCAAGCGAATTATTGATGAATGCAAAGAGAGTCACAACAACAGGATCAAAAACAAACTGCTAAACTGCCCAAATGGAACAAGATCTTTCTGGTTGGTATCGAAAGCCGTTAGTCAAGGATTTGCTAAGTCGGCCTTGCCACCCCTAACAGCAGATGATGGTTCTATCGCGGTAACAGCAAGGGAAAAAGCCAACTTACTGGGTAAACTCTTCGCATCCAATTCTACTCTGCACTCGCAAGGCAAAACACCGCCATATTTGCCAAGGGTGAATTCATCGATGGGAGAAGTTTCGTTTCCCCAACGAATTATAAATAAAATTCTTAAAAGCGTAGACACCAACAGAGCTTCTGGACCCGATGGATTTCCAGCCCTAATACTAAAACGTTGTGCAGACGAATTGACTCCTCCCTTATGTAGACTGTTCACGGCATCGTATAAGCAGGGCCAATTTCCAACAAGCTGGAAAACTGCTCGAGCGCAAGCTGTACCCAAAAAGGGTAAGAAGACGATGCCCTCCAATTACCGCCCGATTGCCCTAGTTCCAGTATTATCGAAGATTATGGAGAAAGCACTCAATCAATAACTGTTAAGATATCTGGAACCATCTGGACTAATCAGCGATCATCAATACGGCTTCCGAAAGCTTAGATCCACCGGCGATCTTCTGGCTTACGTCACACACTTGTGGACGGAGGCCATGGAGAAGCACGGCGAGTCCCGCTCAGTCGCTCTTGACATTTCTAAGGCATTTGACAGAGTGTGGCATGAGGGACTACTAACCAAGCTCTCCTCAATCGGCATACAAAACTCATTATTGAATTGGATCAAAAGTTTTCTTGAACAACGAACAATCCAAGTAGCCGTCGATGGATACCTCTCCGACAAATTTAACATTAACGGTTGAGTCCCTCAAGGATGCATTCTATCCCCCACCCTTTTCTTGGTATATATCAACGATTTGCTAGGAACCACTGTCAATCCAATCTACAGCTTTGCGGACGATAGCACACTTATTTCCACATTTAAGTCCGCCAAACCAACGACAGCCGCAAGTTCTCAGAATCTTAGGCAGCAACAAGTAGCTTCAACCAACAACGATATTAGAACAATCTTGGAGTGGGGCGATAACAATTTGGTCAATTTTAACGCTAAAAAAACGCAGGCTGCAGTATTTACGATGAAAACTAACCTTGGTGGCCCGGAGCTGGTTATGGCAGGGAAAACATTGCCAATGAAATCATCTTTACATCTTCTAGGACTCGAGGTCACCAACAGTGTCTCCTGGCATGACCACGTTGCCGAGGTCGCCAGGGCGGCTTCCAAAAAACTCGGAGTGCTTTTCAAAACGAAAAAACTGTATACACCAGAACAGCTGCTGACTCTTTATAAGACTCAAATACGCCCTTCCCTCGAGTATTGCTCGCATGTCTGGAGCTCTGCACCCAAGCATAGTTTAAACCTGCTGGATTCTATACAGAAGAGAGCTATTCGTCTTATCGACAAACCAGAACTGACAAGGAGTCTGGATAGTCTGGAGCATAGGAGAAAGGTGGCTGACCTCTGTTTATTCTACCGTTATTATCACGGTAAGTGCTCCTCTGAGCTGGCAGGCCTGATCCCACCCAGGGCTGTTCCGGCAAGAAGGACGCGTCTAGCAGTTGCGGCTCATCAACATCGAGTCCACCTGCCTACCCCAAGGCCGTCGCTGTGTCGGGACTCATTCATCTGGAGAACATCTTCTTTGTGGAACGGGCTTCCACCTCACATATTTCCCGACGCATACAACCTACAGCGATTCAAGATAAATAGAAAATAGAAACGTATCATCCATTTTTCTCTAAGAGACCAAACGAAAACAAAAACAAAGGTAAGGACACAAAGTCACGGTCTCATCCAATCTATATAATTTCTTAAAAAAGCTTAAAAGCTACACGTGTTTCGCTCCTGTCGGAGCATCATCAGGCCTAAAAAATACATTAAGATATTTTTCAAAAAGAACGCTTATAAAACTCATTACCTAGACCTACACAAACCGTTCAATAAGAGAAAAATAAAAGAAAATGTGCAAAAACTTGCGTGTCCTCTAATCTCTTGTGTATTTTGACTAAGGTAGCTTAACTCGACAGCTCTGGAACCAGTCAGCTACAACCAGGGTAACGACCACATGGGCAAGTCGATTTCAGGCAAGTTCCAATCCAAAATCGCAGAGCCACAGTACAATGCTCAGTCCAGGCTGTGTTGAGGCTCGCTTCAGCCGGTTGCCAACAGTGTTGGGATGACCAGAAGAAACCAGAGAATAAGAAAAAGGAGAGGCCTCCAAGGTGGTGAGCGAGGCCTAGAGTCTCGTTTTGTGGTTATAAAATTTCAAAATCCCATAAATGGTGTGGGAGCAGCCGACCAAATCCAAAAATATCAGGTCAATCCGAAATCCTCTCGGCTACAACTTCCCACTAGACGTTCATCAAATTAAACCCCAAAACTTGGGAGGAATATTTTTTCATTCAACCGAATTCCCGGCAAGATGAACTTAAATTTTCCTTAAAACCACAAAATGTCGACTGTTCTTTCTGAGTTATCAGGAATGGCTACAGGCTGGACAAGGCACTGACCACCGACCAGACAATGACAGGTGACACTTGAACACAGTGAACTTGTCACTCTCTCTCTTCGACACGATCTGACCCTGCCTCTTGGTGCAAACTACGCGGAGCCTCACTCTATCAAAATAGAAATTCCGCGATACCACAGCAAAATGATACTCCTCGGATACTAAAACATGGAAAACAAACAAAATTTTCCCAACGGGGCTACGAAATTCCAATTTTCCCTTACGTCCCTCTGTCTGATTTGTGACGCTCCGTCATCCGCCAAATGGAAACCAAACTTTAATGGGAAACAGCAACGCTGCCAAACCTCCGCAACAACAAGTGTGTCAATAGTCATTACTGTCAATCACAGTCACTGTCAATCGGCTAGTAGGGTTAGAAACCAGATGTCAAGGCACGTTTATTTACTAAAACTTAACCTAAAGAATTGAAGGGAAATATAGCAAGCAAAACTGGGGAGGCCAATTTCAAATCAATTAGGATACCTTGTCCAACATGATTCCGCTATAGAAAAAAGTATTTGTAAGTTTTCCTACACTAACGGATCACCGTCTAAAAGGTCTTATTTACTCCAGTCATAGCGCAATCTGTGGCACAACAGCACCCTCTAGAAGTCCCTCCATACCCCAGACATATACCGGCCTCATAGAAACTCTTGACAAACAAATCAAAGGTCAGAAAGTTCCCAACACCAGGTATATGAATAGGGACTAAGGAAACATAATCCTGACACCGCAGTAAACATCTGCGGGGGTTCAGCAACCTGTCAGGCGCGTCTCCAGGTGGCGGATAGGAGAACGGCCGGAAAACCAGAAATGGTTCCGGTTAACGGTGACTATAAGGGAAGCCAACGGGCCTACACCCGTCCGAGCCAACTGAAGGTCATCGTCGCGGACCAGCTATACACCGTAAACCGTCCATTCGGCGCAACGACCCCCATGATCCTGAAAGGGAGCGTGGGGTACGTGCTGATGAACGGCACGGGGGTCTGGGCTTAACCACCCGGACCGCGTGGTGAGAACACTATAAAATCTCCCAATTCCTAGGGTATGGCGCGCGCCAAGGGATGCAAGACTGGGGGGAAGCCCAGTCACTAGCGGCCAACTCTGGGGAACAAGGCGCACCCCAGTGTATCCAGCCTTACCCCTGCATGCGGGGCTCTGCAGGGGTGGACCACCCTTTCCCTAGCTACTCGTGGGAACATCTAGGATGGACCAAAACAAAAAAACCAAAGAAGGGGGCCAAGAGCAACCTTTGCCAGCAATGGCGGCACCTAAAGGAACCGCTGTTGAGAAGTCAACGGCGGGGCCGCAAGGAACCGCCGCTGAGAAAGTAAAAGAGGGACCTGCCGGGAGGAAACGACCGTCGGGGGCTCAAAGAAGGAAAGCCAAACTGTTGGCGGCCAAGGGAAGGGGGGGGACGGGGCCCAAAGAGGCACTGACACCCACCCAGACCAAGGCCAATACGAGCGAGACGCAAAAACGACATCGCTCGGAGGGAGAAACTCCGCCGGAGTCAAAACGACCCAGGAAAAAGCCCAGGGGCCCAAGACGGGAACCAGGGCTGTCCTATCGGGATGCTGCGGCGGGGCTAAGAATGGCCATAACAGCCAAAAAATACCCCGAGGCATTCGTCTCGGAGGAGCAGGCAAACACCCTAAAGGGCTGGCTGCTCAACAAAACGCTCGCTCTGCAGAGCGGATCACAAATCGCGCCCAAGTTTGCAGGCGTAAGCCACGGTGGGGGAATCCTTCACATCACCTGTGTCGACGAGTCAACTAAAAATTGGCTCGTCGGACTGGTGCAGAAGGAAACTCCCTGGGAAGGGGCTGAACTCCAGATAACGGAGGACGGCAAACTTCCCAGACCGGTGAAGGCAATAACATGGGTGCCGGGACCTACTGAGGAACCGAAAGCACTCCTACACAAGCTGGATGTTCAAAACAACATCAACACCAGCTTGTGGAAAGTGCTCGACATGAGGAAGGACCAGGACGACAAGGGTTGCCTGGTAACGCTCCTCATGGACGAGAAATCCTGGGCCAAAGTAAGGGAAGCGAATCAATCGCTATACCTTAACTTTGGCAGCATAAAAATTAGACTCTTGGCCGGCAGCCAAGAGAAAGAGAAGAGGGACCAGGCAACCCCTATGGAAACAGAGGGATTGCCGGGAACCTCTTCCTCCTAAAATCGCTCTCCGCAATGGGTGCGAGGCTGATACAAATTAACCTCCACCACTGCAAAGCAGCCACTGCGGCCTTACAAAAATGCATAGCCGACAACAATATTCAGATAGCCCTGATTCAGGAACCTTATACTTATAGGGGCCAGATAAGGGGACTAGGAAACCTCAACGGGAGACTAGTGTCAGACCCAAAAGAGGGACCTAACCTAAGAAGCTGTATCTTTATAAGAAAAGATATAGAGGCCACACCGCTGTGGGAGTTTTGTGACAGGGACACAGCGGCGGTCAAAGTACAAATCAAAACAGCGGAGAGGAGCTACGATACAATAATAGTATCAGCATACTTTCCGCACGATCAACAAGGGGAACCACCTCCGACAACAGTTCGGAGGTTGATAGACCATCAAAGATTGGAAAACCTTATAATAGGCTGTGACGCCAATGCTCACCACACTATCTGGGGAAGCACTGGAACAAACAAACGGGGCGAATCATTATTAAATTACTGTGCTGCCTCCGGTCTAAATATACTTAATGTGGGGGAGGAACCGACCTTCGTCAACATACTCCGCAGAGAAGTAATTGATCTAACCATTGGCAAGGGACGCATCTGCGACCTCGTTAAAAAATGGCATGTATCCGACGAACCAAGTTTGTCGGATCACAGGTACATAAGATTCGATCTAGAATCTATGGATACAAATCCGGAGACCTACAGGAACGCCAGGAAAACGGACTGGGACCTCTTCAATGAGATACTAGGACGCGAACAGGAAAACTGTCCAACGGAGGCAAAAGACAATGTAGAGCTCGTAGTGCTGACAGAGTCAGTCACTGAGGCTATTAAAATTGCTTTTGAAAACTCATGTCCACTAAGCAAACCGCGTCAAGCAGGGAACACCCCATGGTGGAACCAAGAATTGGGCGAGCTAAGGAAGACAGTAAGAAAGCTTTTTAACAGAGCCAAAAGAACTGGCGAGTGGAATCTATACAGACAACACTTAACCAGGTACAATGATGCTATAAAAAGAGCAAAGAAAGAAGGGTGGAGGAAGCTATGCCGGGACCTAACAGAGACACCAGCATATGCTAGACTCCACAAGGCAATATCCAAAGGGCCACGACAAACCCTAGGCTCTTGTCTAAAACCCGATGGAGAATATACGACAACCGAGGAAGAAACGCTTGGCTTAATGCTGAACACGCACTTTCCGGGATCGAAAATTCTCCACCAACCAGAACATACCCAGGACCCAACTCCTATCATTCCGAACAGGGGCAAAAGGGAACACTGGGAACTAGCGAAAAAGGTAGTAACCTACGAGAAGGTTAAATGGGCGATAAATTCCTTCAAACCATTTAAATCTCCCGGAATGGATGGCATAATGCCAGTCATGCTACAGCGGGGTAGCGAACTGCTGCTGCCTGCACTATGTAAAATAATGCGGGCAAGTCTAGCCACGGCGCATATACCAGAGAGTTGGAGGGAAGCAAAAGTAGTATTTCTACCAAAGACGGGACGCGACTCCTATGCGAAACCTAAATCCTTCCGACCAATCTGCCTTACATCATTCCTCCTAAAAACAGAGGAAAAGCTTATAGAAAGGCATATCAGGGACAATGTATTACGGGTCAACCCTCTACATCGACACCAGTATGCCTACCAAACAGGTAAATCTTGTGAATCAGCGATTCACGAGATAACCCAGAGGGTCGAACAATCTCTGAACAACAAAGAGATCGCCCTAGGAGCTTTCTTAGATATTGAGGGAGCATTCGACAATACGTCATATGACTCAATCAACCGTGCGATAGCAGCACGAGGAATACATCCCATGATTGGCGGCTGGATAACCCAAATGCTAAATCATAGGAAAGTAGCAGCAAATCTCAACAGCACAACGGTTAAGGCCAAAGTGTGCAGGGGAACACCGCAAGGGGGCGTACTGTCACCGCTGCTGTGGAACCTTGTATCGGACAGCTTGCTGATACGACTGGAGAGGCAGCTTATCCTTGCTATAGGATATGCTGACGATATAGTCATCCTTACACGAGGGGGTAGTCAGGCTTATGTATTCGAAAAAATGCAAAGAGCCCTGACTACTGTCGAGCACTGGTGTGAGGAAGAACAACTAAGGGTAAACCCCACAAAAACTACTCTGGTTTCCTTTACCAAAAGAAGGAAACTAGAGCCCATTAGAAACATAAAATTTTATGGAGAAAATCTGCGACTTGAAGACGAGGTCAAATATCTAGGTATAACCCTGGATAAAAAACTCAGCTTCAAGAAACATGTAATCCAAGCTACAAATAAAGCCACGAAAACTCTTATGTACTGCAAGAGAATGTTCGGTAGATCATGGGGACTGTCACCAAAAATGGTACATTGGATGTACACGACAATGGTTAGACCCATCATTACATACGCAGCACCTATATGGTGGCATGCGGCAGAAAAGAGGACTGTAATACAGATACTCAACAAAACACAACGAATAGCATGTCTGGGCATAACAGGAGCGATGTCAACAACGCCGACTGCTGCCCTAGAGAACCTGATAGGACTAAGCCCGCTACACTTAGTGGTACGGGCTGAAGCTATAACGGGGGCGAAAAGACTGCTGTCAAATGGCGCAACAATCCTATCGAAAGATGGGCACAATGCCCTATTTGACAAAATACAGGACCTTGGGCGCCTGGCCCTAAGAACAGACAGAACCAAGGTCACATACCTAGACAAACCTTTTATCATCAAAGAAAAAAGGGGACCACTGGACGCAGAAGCGAACAGGCTCAGGCAAAGAGGTTACTCAGTATGGCACACGGCAACCAAACGATCCAAGATTGGGGTAGCTGTGGGCATGGTGGAGGACGAACAACAGGGCAGACAACTTATGCTAAACCTGGGCCTCGAAACAACAAATTTACAGGCAAGCATAATAGGAATTCAAACCTGTGTCCAACTGATGAGAGAAGGGCTGCCAAGAGGCAAAACCTTCGCAATTTTCACAGGAGACCAGGCTGCGACACTTGCACTACAACAGTTCGAGACTAAGTCAAGGACTGTGCAAAGCTGCTGGGAGGATCTCAGGAACCTCGCCGAAGCGCAAAATAGGCCAGAGATAATCCTAGCAGAGAATATGGGCAACAATAAGGCTGCAAGAAGGGCTAACCAACTTGCAACCCAGGGAGCCAGCAACAGCCTGGTAGGCCCTGAACCAACATGTTATGTCAGCGATAAGACCTGGAAGAGGGAAATCGGCAACTGGCTAACAAACCAGAACAAATTCTACTGGGAGCAGCTGCCAAAGATGGAACAATCCAAACAACTTATAGGCAGCCCACCCTTCAAGAAGGGTGAGAACATACTGGGCCTCTCCAGACAACAACTGCGAAAGGTCGCAGGGCTACTTACAGGCCATGCACCCAGCAGGAAACACCTGCATACGCTAGGGAAATCAGTTACCTCGCTATGTAGGGGATGCAATGAGGAGGACGAAACAACTCTTCACATACTGTGCTTCTGTGAAGCATTTAATCAAACCAGGGCAACATTCCTGGGGGAAGAGAAACCCGCACCAGAGGGTATAAGAAATCTACCACTGGGCACAATCCTGGACTTCCTTGAAGCTACAGAATTGAACCTATGGGACTAAACATATGGGACACAATAGGACTGCTTCTTAGCAGACCGCAGTGTAGGGAGCCACAAGGCACCACCCAGCGGTGGAGTTTTAGTGGGTATAGGAAGAGACAGACTCGACACTGAGTCCCACACTACTGGGGGCGGCGCCGCGTAACCAGTGTTCATAAAGAATTTCTCCACCGACCCAAAAAAAAAAAAAAAAAAAAAAAAAAAAAAGGAAACATAATACGACTAACTCCACAGAGGTGTGCTGACAGGATAGGGTAGGTAAATACATTCCTAAAAATAATCAAACCCCAAAAGCCTTAAAAGAAATAAATTGCATTACTATCAAACCCCAAATTCCATTTATAAAACTGTAAATCACACAACCCTTTCAAGCCGATACCAAAACCCATAAACTTTTGCCCGAATTTATATGAAATCCCATGTCTTGGGACACACTTCCATAATCTTGTCAGAACATCTGATTGAAGAACTATCTGTCAGAGCTTCTCAGGTGGTAGAGGGGATGCGGGAGTGGTGTGACAATCATGCTCTGAAGCTAAATGCTGATAAAACCGGGCTACTGACATTCTCCAAAACTTTACCTCAAAATTCCCTACTAGTAAAGTTTGAAAAAAAGTCTCTTCGAGAGGTAGCTTCCTTAAAATTCCTTGGTATACAAATTGACTCCTGTCTCACATGGGTCCCACACATAGACACTCTTGGCAAAAAACTAAATAGTTTCTGCGCGTTAATAAGGCGTCTACGAGAAGAGCTTTCCCTAAATTGTCTGAAGCAACTTTACTATGCATCGGTCCAATCTCTAATCACTTATAGTGTGAAGTTTTGGGGATCTTCAACTGACGCCGTGTCAGTCTTTATAGCACAAAAACGCATCATAAGATGCATGCTCAGACTCACACCACATACGTCTTGTAGGACTTATTTTACTAAGCTTGGTATACTCACTGTATACACTGTATACACAATGTTAGCTATTTTTGCAAAGAAAAAACACCTGCATCTTTTTCAAACTAATGAAGATCATTATGCTGAGGGTATGTCTATTGTGACAAGGGGGAGAGCTGAACTGAGTGTCCCAATTCATCACTCTGCCTTTTTTCAAAGATCTCCTGCCTTTGCTGCTATTAAAACATATAATAGATTACCTCTCGCCCTAAGGCAAGAGAAAAATATCATGAAGTTTAGGAAAGACACTGCAAGGTATCTGTTGGGCAAGTGTATCTATAGTTTCGATTTACAATTTTAAATGTGTATTATGATTAATATTAAGGGTTTGTTTACTAATTTATTTATCTTCATAATGTATCATACTTGAGATACAAGTGGTAAAGTAATGCACCCAGTATTATGTCCAACATTATCTTTTTGTTCTAACTATTTTTATTAGCAGTATGTACTGTGTAGATGTTATCAAATTTTAATTTTGTTTGTTTTGTGACGTTGCTATTGTCTATTTTAATTAGATCTTGAAAGCAATGAAGAAATTATTATTATTATTATTATTATTATTATTATTATTATTATACTTTTACGTTTGGTTGGACAATGAAGCAGGCCGCGGAGCCCAGGAAATAGGCTCCTGTTTATTTAAGCATATTATGGAAAAAGTCAGCCCTAATGTTAAACAATTAGTTCTTTGGTCCGACTCTTGCGGAGGGCAAAACCATAACATAAAGATGGTTTTAATAATGAAAACTTTACTAGAGACTCATACATCTCTTGAAAAAATTTCCATGCGGTTCTTGGTGTCAGGCCATAATGACTCAGATTTTTCCGATGTGGAATGCGCTCTGAAACATCAGCAGAGGCTTTATCTTCCCGATGATTATATTCGAGTTATGGAACAATGTCGCACAAAAAACAAATTTGTGGTCACACGTATGAAATCCTTAGACTTTTTTACAACTGCAGAAATTGAAAAAACAATTTGTAACAGAAAAACTGATATTAACAAACAAAAAATAAGCTGGCTTAAGTGCCGATAAATTTTAATTAAAAAAATCCAACCACATTCTATCTTTTTTAAAGAAAGTTTTGAGGACGAGGTATACATTGAAGTAGATCTGTACCAGAGAGGTAAACAGTGGTAACTCCATTTTTACTCGATATGGAGTTAATATCATTTTCGAACTGAACTTCTTCAATTTTATATTATGGTAAAAGATAGTAAGTCCTGCGTTGTGATCATGGTTGTGAAAATCTCCACATATCAGTGGGGTAAAGAAACGTATCTCCTGACACGTTTCCCTACGTCCAGTGTCGCAATGTGGTAAACAGTAGTAAGTCCGCGGAACGTAAAGTACCGGCATAGTTAATTACTAATATTTTAGTGCTTGAAAACAATGGAAAGTGATGAGAGTGATAGCATGTTAAAACGTATTGTTGGTAAAAGAGTGCGTTTAATAATGGGGCAGGTGAAAATTGCAAATAATGACAATGAACTAGGTAATAATAATTACAAAAATAAAAAGTAAGGTTATGTTTATATTTCTAATGGTATTGAAATATAAACTTGTAATTTAATAAAACCACATTACTTTTTTGTTTACCTTACTTTTACCACAAATTAAACCAAGTATCTATGTTATAACCAGGGTTAAAATAAATTGATTTTTTAATAAGAAAACCCAGCCCAAGCCCTTTTGGCATTCACATTTTTTTTAAATTAGATATCGTGAGTTTTTTAAGTGTTAATTATAATTAATAATTTACATTTAAGAAAAATTATATTAATAAGATAAATCCAAAATCTCTTAAGAATTTAAGGGCCGGTGCATCAATGAAGGGTTATAAAAGGGTTAAAAGTTGAAAAAAACGTTTAACAAAAGTTTAACCGGGTTAAACTTTGAGTTACCATGGTTACACATTATTTTTTTTACCTTTAACCCAGGGTTAAGGTGCTAACCCTGCATTGATAAATCGGCCCTAAGAGAAATATACATTCGCGTGTCCGTGTTTTGGATTAGCCCTGGATATGCTAGGTCATCCGTATTTTTTAGTTACTTTGGGTAATATATAGGTAAAAACTGTGAAATGAAATGTCAAACTCCTACAAAATCATTTTCTGAAGAATCCCTTAGCCATGTTCCGTCTGATAATGGTAAGACTTATTCTTAGTTTAAATTAGCAGTTTTTTTTTACAGAAATAAACGTGTCTTTAGGGTATACCTAAAAAAAACTTTATGTGTTTTGGTTTTAGGTTCAGGTCAGTTGTCCACTTCAGAACCTAGTACAAAAACATTAATAACCAAAGAAAAGCTCTTGGAAAATGTACAAGCATCTAATGGTAAGACTTATTTTTCGAATATGATTTTATAAACTTTTTTCCAAAGAATGCCTCGTAGAATTTGATTTTTTTAGAATAAAAGTTTATAAAGTTTTTGGCCTAAAACGGAAGACTAAAATAATAACATTTGAAATTTCACTTAAACCCAATAATTTTATAATCTGCTTTTGTTCTAGATTTAGAAAAGCCGGCCACTTCAGAGCCTAGTAGAGAAACATCGTTATTGCACAATATTCAATCATATAATGGTAAGATAATTTTTTGATGTTTACGAATTTTACGTAATTACCTTTTTTTGTTTTAGATCAGCCATCCACTTCTAGGGGATCGATTCTAGAATACATTGACAACAGTGATGATAGTTTAAAGGATCCTAACGACTGTCTAAGTAGCGAAAATAGTGACGACGATGTAGAAAATGGAGAAAAAGGAAGACGCGACAACCGCGCTTTAGAACAGTCAAAAGTAATACCTGGCAACACTGACACTGACCGCGACGAAGTGGCGGGTAGAAGCGAGAAGCGATCGAAAGAGGCTGCATACGGTCGTCTTATTGCTGGACTTTGTTACCACGTTTTGTTTTCATGTTACCTACTAATTATTATAAGTATTTATATCTAAATAAATCGGCTTAAAAGTACCAGTACATCATTACAGTCCACTCAACCAGAAAATTCTTATGAAGAAATCCGAAATGTGTTTTTTACTCAAGATAACGATCAGGACGAAACACATAATAAGAATAATGATCAGGCTATACAAAATAAAGACGAAAAACGAAAAATAAAATCAAGAAAACGCATAAGACAGATTGACAACTGGCGAAGCACAAAAAGGTCAAAAGCAACTTTAAAAGGCGAAGAACATGTGACAAAAAGGGAAAAACCATTATGGCAAAGACACTTAAGTCAGGCTGTGCACCTTGCAGACGAAACTGCACCGAAAAAATTCCTGATGCTATAAGACAACAGATTTTCAAGGAATACTGGAGTGAAGAAAAGAATTGGGACATAAAAAGACAATTTATTCGTTCGCACGTTGAGTCAAAACCCACTGAACGTCGCAGACCCAAAGACAACAGTAAAATTGGCAAAAAACAAACTATTAACTACTTTTTTGATGTGCAGTCGGAAGGTTTAACTAAAAAGATTGATGTATGTAAAACCTATTTTTTAAACACTTTGGGAATTTCGGAAATCGTTGTTCGAAATGCTTTAAAAAAATACACTGCCTGTGGCTTTGTTTCGAGGGACATGAGAGGGTGACATGTGCCACCCAAAAAACTACCAGAGGAAGTTCTTAATGGAGTAAGAGCACATATAAAATCCTTTCCATCCTACGAAAGCCATTATTCTCGTGAAAAAAGTAAAAGACAATATTTAGGGCCAGAACTAAGCAGAGAAAAAATGTACAAGTTATATTTAGCTAAATGTGAAGAGGACCACATTCCCAAACATCAAATAGCGAAGCTTTGGATATATAAAAAATGTTTTAATACAGAATTTAATTTGTCGTTTAAAAAACCTTCAGCTGATACTTGCGATAAATGTGACAGCTTTATTTTAAGACTTAAAGACTCCCAAAGTAGTGAAAAAACAGTTATCCACGAAGAATATGAAAATCATTTGAAGGAAGCAGATTCGCGATACAAAATCAAAAAAAATGACAAAGAACGGAGCAAGAATTCAAGTGACAGCATTAAGGTTATAATGCTAGATCTTCAAAAATGTCTTCCCACCCCGTACCTTTCAAATAATCAAAGCTTCTATTACTTAAAGCTGTGGACTTTAAACCTGACTATTTATGACTCAACAAATAATTTGTCATACTGCTTAGTATGGGATGAATCCGAAGCTGGGAGAGGGGGCAACGAAATCGCATCAGTACTAATTAAATGGGCAGTAAGGGTTCTTGCTGGATCTACTATAGAACACTTAATTATTTGGTCCGACAACTGCCCCAGCCAGAACCGCAATATTATTATGATGCTCAGTTATCTGTGGCTACTAAAAATTTGTCCAAACTTGAAAATTATTGAACACAAATTTTTACTGAGGGGTCATACACACATGGAAGCTGATCACGTACACGCTCTTATTGAACGGACTTCAAAAAAGCAACCAACCATGAAAATATGTACTCCTTGGGACTGGCAACAATTAATAAGATCCACAGGCGCAACTGTTATAAAACTAGATATTTCTGATTTTAAACATGTTGACTATTTGTATAGTCAACCTAACTCTCCTTTTATTAATAAGAAGAAAAATACTGAAAAGCAAGACTTTTTGATATCTAAAGTTGTATATTTTCAAATTAAAGCTGATCATCCTAGCACTATATTTTACAAACTGAAATTTAACGATGAAGAGTTTAAAACTTTAAATGTGACCAGATCTGTTCGAAATCCAATGCCACTGCCCAATGAATTGCCTAGTCTGCCGCAGTAACTTAAAGGGAATAACAAAGAAAAAAACATGATTTTTTTATGAAAAGTTTGTAGTGGGTTCCTAAGCAATTTCATAATTTTTTTAAAAATCTTCAGATTTCTAAAGCAAAAGGCCAACATTGATTTTTTATCTTCTATGAATCCGAATTTATTTGTTTAATAAATTTTTAAAAAAAAATTTATGTACATTAATAATGTTAACCTAAAGAAATAAAATTGGTTGTGCAACATAAAGCTTAAATTTTTATGATTACCTGTTTTTTTCAAATAGGGGTAAAAAGTCGTCCAAAATTAAGATACAGTTTCTAAATTAAAATTAAAATACAAATTCAAATAAATTAAAAATAGTGGTTAATAAAAACCTTCATAACGATAAGTTAAATACCCCAATTACACTTTCGTACAATGTAGAATAACCACTCATATCTTAAAGTGAATTAACGTAACAACTTATTTTCCTTATTACTTTAAATATTCCTTTTATGGACATACCATTGTTTACCTCTCTGCTATAGAGATATAAAAAAAGGCAAGTTGGAAGGCCTAACACCAATACCTTTAAAGATTTTTTTCTACCTATATGGGCAAATGGTAAGGAAATTTCTGCTCCAAAACTACAAGATATAAAATCTGTATTACATCTTATACCACAAGATTGCAAATATTTTTATAAAAACCTTAATGGTAGCAAAGATATAGATGAAGTAGATGGGTTTAGTGGGTTTGTCGATTTTGATTTAGAGGAAACAGATAGTAATTAACCAAAATTATTTGTGGCAATTATAAGATGTATTCTTAAGAATAATTAATATAAATATTTCATTAACATATGGTTTTATTATTTTCCAAAAAAGAAACAACCCACAAAAACAATTATTTTCTGCCATATTATAAAAAAAACTTAAGCAACCCACAGAACTTAATTAAAGTAAATAAAAAACATATCTAAGCATAAAATAAGTCAGTAAGAAATTAACTTTAACCTAGAATTTTTATTTGAATACAGAAGTTTTCCCAATTTTTCTCAGTTATGTGATTAGGTGGGTTGGTTCCTTTATACAGAAAGCGGTCCAAATATGATGGTGAATAATTTTACTTTACAAGATTTATTATCGATTATTGTTAAACAAAAGAAAAACTTACCCGTTCACGCGTTTGACCCTGAATCAGTCTTTGAACTGGCCTAATGTCTTCAGTATGTGCTTCATCATTATGCTCTGTTTCGACTTGCTTAAGTTGTTCTAGTCGTCTTGCCTCTTTCCATTTTAAAATCTCCTCCCGCTTTCTCTTTTGTTCTTCAATTTTTCGGCGAAGGTCGGCTGTAGCTGTATCATCGTCCTAATAATTGGGATCAATTGTAAAGATATAAATAATTGCGATTAGTTTTAATTTAGTTATACAGGTTGAGGAATTGAAGATTACGCATTGTTCAAAACAATTTTCTGTTTTTATTTTGCACAATACATGACATTCAATACAAGAACATTCTCTCTTTTTTTGGATTCTTATCTTACATTAATGAAATTACAAGACCTATGTCAGGAACATGTATCGACCATTATTTTGTTAAATTGTGCACATTTTTTTTTAGAAATGTCAAATCTTATATATTTAATTACATCACTGATCACTACCCAATAGTATTGATTTTGGAGTACAATAAATCAGTATTATTGTATATTATAAATTATGACCAGTTGCAAATGGATTTAGAGCAAGTAAACATGGCCTTTTTTCCCTTGTAATAACCATGTTAATATATTACGTTATTATTTAAGATAATTTTATCAATAAATTAAAATATTATATAGAAAAAAACACGCATACAATAAATCGAACAAGAACAAATGATAAGCAAAGGCAAAATGGTAAACAGTGGTAAGCAAGTTTGGCTTGATAAAAAGTTACTTATGGCGATAAATAATAAAAACGATCCTTTTAAAAAATGTATACAACAATAATGAGAAGCTAAAAGCAGAATACAAAAGGTGCAATAATCTGGTTAATCGCGACATAAAAAATGCCAAAAAAGAATATATATCTTCACAAATAAATAAAAGTAAAAATAATAGTAAGATCCTATGGAAAAATGTTGATCGTTTGTGTCGCAGAAAGAACACGGAGCAAAGGCAGATAACAAATTTAAAAAGCGAGAATGACGATATCATTTCTGAAAATAAGGCACTGTCAGAATATTTTAATGACTTCTTTAGTAACATAGGACCAACATTAGCCTCAAAATTTAATTGCCAAGAGAGTTTAGTTGAGGATACATTTGTGACAGAGCCTATGTAGCTGTTTTTGACCGATCAGCAAGAAGTTGAAAAAACTATACAGGATGGCCATTTGAAAACGAAACAGAGCCTATTTTGGGTCCCTCAGAACATTTGCGAAAAAATCCTCGGACCCGTCAATTTTTGATTCAAGGGGGAAAAATTTTTTTGCTAGTTTCGCCCTCCTGAAGGCAAAGCCCTAGCGGAGGTGACAAGGGCCCCCAAAATTTTAAATGAAACGAGGGGCCGAGTGATACCTTATTTTGAAGGTATTTTTATGTGGATTATAACCCTAAAGTTTTAAATCATTACTATTTGCCTAGTCTATAAAGGGGCTAATAAAAGTTACAAAAAATTTTTAAAAAGTATAATTTTAAATAAAGGGCTTAAAGATAAAATCAATCAAGAAAATGTTCAAAATGTTGGCCTTCGACTTCCATACAATAATACAGATTTTGTTCAAACCTTTCCCGTACATTTTGCAAAATTTCTGGGGTGATTTGACGACATTCATCAATTATTTTTTGTCGCAAATAGGCTGGCGATGTTGGCTGACTAGCATAAATTTCAGTTTTTAAATGGCCCCATAAAAAAAATCTAAGGGGTTTAAGTCCGGGAAACGAGGGGGCCATTCAATAGCTCCTCTTCTTCCAATCCATTGTCCTGGAAACGTTTAGTCCAAATATTGACGAACCCTTGCAGCATAGCACCCCACTGCGCCCCATCTTGCTGAAATACTAGACGATTTTCCAAGTACCTGTTGTTATTTTCTAGTATCTCCACTAATGCTGGATGAATTGTATTTTCTAATAACACCAGGTACATCTCTCCTGTTAAATTGCCAGGTAAAAAAAAGGGGCCTACGATATGTTTACCAAAAATGCCAGCCTAAACATTTAATTTTTCAGGATGTTGTGTATGCACCTCACGAAATATTCTGGGATTTGAATCAGCCCAATAGCGACAGTTGTGACGATTCACAGTACCGTTTAGGAAAAACGAGCATTCATCAGAAAAACATACATTAAATAGAAAGTGTGGATCATTGGCGGCTTGTTCAGATATAGTTTCCCAAAATTGTACTCGCCTATCAAAATCGTCTTCGTTTAGTTCTTGTAAGAGATGCATTTTGTACGGATGAAACTTGTTTTTTTTTTAATATCTTCTGAATGCTGCTTCTCTTAATACCAGACACGGTTGATAACTTCCTTGTGCTCAGTGTAGGATCTTGCACAATATGGCCTAAAATAGCTACTTCTGAAGCTTCATTCACCACTGGATTATCCATTTTGCGCTTTTTATTAGCCACAGACCCAGATTCCCTAAATTTTTGAACCAATTCCAAAATGTACTTGCGATGGACCTGTCGATTAGGGTGTTGTAGTGTGTTAAAGACGTGGGCAGTTCTATTAGCATTTTCATTGTTCGCAAAGAAAAGAGAAATTATTTCAACTCTTTCAGCAAGTGAATAAACCATTATCACACCCAATGTTGCAACTAACTAATGTTAAAGAGCTATTGAAATTTGTTTGACACACTATGATCTGACAGCAGTAATTGACAACCACTATTAAACTTCAAAATGTTGCTATAATAACAGTCTCAACAATAACCAAGAGTTCCCTTGCAGAATTGGCATAGATACCTACGGGTATTAAAAAAAAACAACAGAAAGTACGGTTCACAATGTAGGAGAACAAAATTTTTTGTATTTATTTAACTGCTAAATTTATAAGCATTTTTTTTCATAAAAAATGTTGACATGTTTTTGTAACTTTTATTAGCCCCTGTATCGACTAGGCAAATAGTAACGATTTAAAACTTTAGGGTTATAATCCACATAAAAATACCTTTAAAATAAGGTATCACTGGACCCCCCGTTCCATTTAAAATTTTGGGGGCCCTTGTCACCCCCGCTAGGGCTTTGCCCTCAGGAAGGCGAAACCAGCAAAAAAATGTTTCCCTCTTGAATCAAAAATTGACGGGTCCGAGGATTTTTTCGCAAATATTCTGAGGGACCCAAAATAGTCTCTGTTTCGTTTTCAAATGGCCACCCTGTATACTAACTAAAAAATAATAAAGCACCAGGGCATGACAACCTTCAATCAGAGACTTTGAAAAAATATCCAAGTACGAAATTTGTTCGGAAAATATGTATAAAAGTGGAATAATATTTTTATTTTACAATTATTCAGAAATTTTAATATGGTTCAAAGTTCCTTCAAAGTACTCCCCCTGAGACAAAATGCACTTTTGCCAACGCCGTTTCCACTGTTGGTATGATCGCTGGAAGTCTTCAGGTGTTAGGCTCTTTAATTGCCGTGTCGTTTCGGACTTGATGGCTTCCACATCACCCAAGTTCCGCCCCCGAAGCACCATTTTGCATTTGGGGAATAGAAAAAAAAGTCACAAGGGGCTAAATCGGGTGAATAAGGCGGGTGTTCTGTCACAATGATTGAGCTCCTAGTCAAAAACTCACGCACAACGAGAGATGTGTGTGCAGGCGCGTTGTCGTGATGAAGGATCCACTTGCCCCCTTGAGCCAAATCCGGCCGAACTCGAGCCACATGAGCTCTGAGACGACGCAAAATTTCAACGTAGTAATTCCCGTTCACTGTCTGGCCGGGAGGAATAAATTTCTGGTGAACAATGCCCCGAGAATCAAAGAAAACAATCAATATTGTTTTCACATTGGACCTTGATTTTCGCGACTTTCTTGTTCTCGGATCTCCTGCTTGCTTCCACTCCTTGCTTTGAGATTTCAGCTCCACGTCGAATTCGTAGAGCCATGATTCATCTCCAGTGATGACCCTATCAAGAAACTCGTCCCTGTTCTCTGCCTCCATACAATCCGATGTTCCTCAATCAGAGAGAGCTCCATGCCGACGGCAGGTAGAAAAGGGTTACTTTAAACGAGTAAACGTAAATTCGCTATAACTCACAGAGCGCTCTGGCTCGAACTGAGCGTTCAGTGGATGGTATAGAGAGAGGAAACCGCCGGGCCGCCCCTCCCTTACGCGTAGATACGACGCCACGAACATTTTATACGTACTTTCCGGACAAACCTCGTATATTTTACAGCCTATATGTCTAATAACAAATTTATGCTTTAGTACAGGTGTTTTTTCGGACGTTTTAAAAATGGGCACTGTCATACCACTTCATAAATCGGGATCTTTGGATGATGTAAATAATTTTAGACCAGTTTCCCTTATTTCGAATGTATCCAAGATAATTAAAATGACTGTACAGTTATTACGAAATCTTATTTCTATTAATCTTTATTATTTAAAAATACGGTAATAGGTTTGGTTGCTAAAAATAAACGAACAAATGTTTCCCTAAAATCTTAACAATCCCCCATTACCAATTTCTATAATTTAGCACAGGCAGTTATTTAGAAAATGTACCGGAAAATTCGGCACGTATGATTAAAGGGATGAGGTTATGGTGTTTTTATACAAGCGGTTACGGACATTCATGAAGCAAACCCACAAACTCAACACCAATCAAGCAAAGCAAAATTAATCAATCGGTCAACATTTATTCCTGCTCTGTTAATATAGGGATAGTAATTATAATATCACGGACCCGAATATTACTTGCCCCACAAAACACGAAGAAAGATGGGCCCAAACAACAGTTTCAAAATAAAATAAAACGGAACGATATTAATAGTAACCGATACGATAGCAACCTTAATACGCGAGCTTGGAAACGGCCGGTCAACTGTCAACATGTGGCTCTTACTTAATCCAATTCACACTGTCAACGTCAAGACAAAATTTAACGTAAATATTGAGAATTTAACGGTATGGTGGTATGACTTTTCTGCGACGAATCGAATGTGTCGGAATCGGAATGGTAGGAATTTGGATACCTGCTAACGGTCGCGAACCAGGAAAGTCTGGAGTGGCTCCGTCGGGCACTCCCAAGTCTTTCCCCTTGGGAAAGAGTCACGCTGGCAACAGTGGATCCCTCCATGCTTCGCTTACGTCGAGCCATCTTACGGATTCCGGGTATTAGGCATAAGTCTGACGAGGACACCCTGAGGCTTCTGAAGCTTCAAAATCCTGGCCTCCCGTGCTCCCACTGGAGAGTGTGGGAGCGCAAGGAAAAGGATAAGAACCTCAGGCTGGTGGTGGGGGTGGATGAGGGATTGGCCAAAACGATAGGGGAGAGAGAGGGCTCGCTATTTTATAGCATCACTAGAGCCTCTGTCTTCCTCATCAAGAGCAAGAAAGCGGCTGATGACACCCTGGTGTCATCAGCCGCTTTCTCTACTTCCACAGTGGCCCCTGGGCCCTCGGCCGCCGACTTAGAAAAGGCCACTACTACTGCCGACACCGCAGTTTCCGAGGGGCCAGGGCAATCCGTAAACGATGACCCTTCCAGCTTCAAGTCAGCCAGCCCGACACCTTACAGTATGCCCTTAACATTTCTGCAGGCAAATCTACAGCATGGAAGAGCGTCCACCGTTGTTCTGTGCAAAAGTCGCATTACAGGAACCCTAGACTCACCAGGGCTCTGTAAAAGGCCTGGGGTTTAACTAAAGGCACACTACATAAACATGTACCTTGTGAGAATCCCCGCGCATGCATCCTTACTAGGAATGTGCGAATCTTTCTCCTCTCAGGTCTCTGTGCAAGGGACCTAGTAGCCGTCAAACTGTCAATGGACACGGGAAAGGATCTGGTAGTCTGCTCTGCCTACTTTCCCATCAAAATTGAATCAAGTCCGTCACTGCGGTGGTCAAATACTGTGAAGACTTGGGTCTCCCGCTTCTATGGGCTGCGATTCGAATTCACATCACGGCCTTTGGGGATGCGGAAATGAGCACCCAAGGGGCCGCTCCCTGGTTGACTTCCTGTGCTCAAATGGCCTAGAACTACTCAACCGAGGCAGTGTCCCAACTTTCTACTGCAATAGGGGCCAATCAATTATTGACCTTACTATCTGTTCACCTAGTACTGTGAACCTTTTCAGCTCATGAAGGGTGTCCTTTGAGGTCATAATGTCGGACCACAGGCACATTCTTTTTGAATTAAAGTAGCAGGCTCGGTGCGATATCTCAGCCTACAGAAATCCGAGGTGCACTGACTGGGACCACTTTCGAGAGGAACTAGTCGGTGATCTTGCGGACATGCCGGCAAAGCACCACCGTGTCGAAAAAAAACTGGGACACTAAAATTTAGGTAGGGAATTGTCTCCTAGTCTATTATAGTAAATCGCATTCCTTGTGTATGGTATGCAGATTTACGCATTATGAATTTTCGGAGTCCTAATAATTACATATTTAAATAATAATATTGATACAAAACATTTTTATTTTTCGATATTTATTTTTATTATTAACACATTTTATAACTAATATCTTTTTTGATAATATGGAATAAAAAATTATTAATACTTAGTAAGCGCACCGTCGTTATCAATTACAGGTTGCAAACGTCGTGGCATACTTAAAATTAAGTTTCTGGTATATTCGGTTGTTTGGTCCCATGCGTCATCTATCTTTAGGCGTAATTCATTCTGATTTCTAGGCCTAAAGTTATCTTTATACATATATTTTGCCATTTTACCCCAAACGTTTCCAATTGGGTTGATATCAGGGCATTTCGAGGGCCACGGTAACTTGAATTCGTCTTTCGTCTAGATAGTTTTTGAACTATACGGGCTATATACGGGTATGTATAGGAGCATTATAATGTTGGAAGATAAAATCTTGCCCATAGACGACACCAACCGGATGGATGAACATTGTTCAGGATATTGCAATATCCTAAGGCATTAAGTCTTCCCCGCGCTATTTGACAAACGCCTGGTCCTCTAAAACTAATCCAGGCCCAAACGTTTATACTAAAACCTCCACTTTGATTAGTCTTATGTGTATATCTTTCATCACATCTGGTATTAGAAGGCCTGTAAACGCGGATTTTGCCATTATTGCACGATTAAAAGGTGTTGAAAACACACTCTCCACGGCACGCCTGTGCAAAGTACTGTCCAAGGGCCCTGGAACTAAATTGGGGTCGCTGTCACTTCCAGATGGCGGCTTTACTACCAATGAGCGGGAGTCACTGGAGGTCATGCTGCACACTCACTTCCCAGACTTCAACTCATCTCGCGATCCTCCTAGCAGCTTTCAGGCTCCGATTCACTTAGAGTACGGGACTGCTAGAAGAATAATTACGAGAGGATGAAATGGGCAATCAAGACATTCCCCCCCTTCAAATCTCCGGGCATGGATGGATTACATCCATGCCTTTTGCAAAACGGGTTAGAAGTACTAACCCCACACATAGTCAGACTATTCAGGACCTCCCTTGCTCAGGGCTAAATCCCAAAGTTATGGCGTCAAGTGAAAATCGTCTTTATTCGGAAACCCGGACGATGCGATTTTACAGATCCCAAATCATACCGACCTATCAGCCTTACCAGCTTTATGCTGAAGGCGATGGAGAGGCTGATTGATCGGTACCTTAAGGAAAGCATCCTGGTCAAAAAACCACTGCATGTGTACCAATACGCCTATCAGGCGGGCAAATTTACGGACCTGGCCCTACACCACCTCGTGAGGAAGGTGGAGGGTGCTCTGGATAGTGGCAAGGTCTGCCTGGGTACGTTCCTAGACATTGAGTCCAACGTCTTGCATGTCTCAGCATAACGGGTTCCATGCGAACGGCGCCAACAGACTCTGCTGAGCCTTCCGCTTCTGGACCTCGTTGTCCAATTCGAGGCAATGAGGACCGACGATACGTGCTGGCGAGACCAGTCACGCAAAAATCTAGTCACGGACCATACAGGAATGTCCTCTCCTTCTGACTGCATTGCTCCAATCACAGTGGACTGCGAGGGATTCGTGACGCATATTGCAGGCAGAGAGGAGTTTCACTATTCCAACAGACCTGCATTGCTAAATAGGGGGACCATATGGTACACAGATGGCTCCAGAATGAGAGTATAATAACAGAGCTGGATCAGGGCTTTGTGGTGGGATCCCACATACCAGTAGGGCATACTCGCTGGGGAAGCACGCCACTATCTTCCAGGCCGAAGTATTCGCTGTATTAAAATGCAGACAGAAAATCCTAAGCTGCGCACACGGCAATACAGTCGTATCAATATGCTCGGACAGCAGAGCTGCCATTAAGGCTATCACGGCCGTAAAGGTAAGCTCCAAGATTGTATTAGAGTGCATAAAAGTCCTGAAAAAACTGGTGCAGGTTGGCTGCAGGGTCCAGCTCGTCTGGATACCTGGCCACGTAGGGTCATGAGGAAGCGGACTCTCTTGCCAGACTGGGATCCGCGAATGTGCCGATGGGGCCGGAATCCATAATTCGTATCGCCAAATGCGTAGCGGTCGCGTCAATGAATGGTCTGCTGGACAAGTGGACCCACCGAAGATGGACTGAGTCCCCTGGTAGGAGACAGGCCAAAGCGCACATAGGTGGGACATCTGCCTGTCTCACCAAAAAATCTACTACGCCTAAAAAGACGCGAAATTCGGCTAGTGACAGGTCTTGTAACCGGACACTGGCACTTAAGAAGCCATCTCCATACTATCGGTATTGCGGACAACCCGGAATGCCGGTGGTGTTGTGAGGAGAATGAAACCGTTGACCATTTGGTCGGGGAGTGCCCATCACTTACGCGCGCGCACCAGGTTCAAATACTTGGGTAACACGTTCAGTGCACCGAGTGACTTTAAGTCCTTCGGACCAGAGCCTTATCGGTTTTTCTAAGGCCATTGGGCTCTGGTAACCGATGGCCCCGGTGGGGCATGACGGGTCCATCAGGAGACCTATATGCACAACTGCCTTGGCATCTTACTGTTTCGACAATTTCAACATGCATAAGCTCAAAAGGGACCACTCTAATAAAATAATTTAATTTCAATAGACTCGTTTAACAGTTTTATATAAGATTATAAAATCGATTCCAGACCATAATAAAACATTTATAAAGACACACATTATTTTATTAATACTGTATTATTATTTTATTATTAACTTATAAGACTTTATAAATAAGTCTAAAATTCTAATTTAGCTCAGCATCTAACTCACCTATCTTTGTGTAAGCCATTACTAAACGATAGCTCGTTTAGTAATGGCTTAGTATATGTTTTGTTAATAATCAATGCGTGGTTGCAGTATATTGGCCATACTTCAATTTTTATACCCTTTTAAGTGACTATTAAAAATCAATCAACCAACCATGGAAATCAATCAATGTCTGTTTTCTAGACTATAACAAAGCATTTAATCACCATAACCACTTCATTCAACTGCTTAAAAATAAAAATTTAAACATGAAAGATATTAGAATAATAAATAATTTATACTGCAATCAGACGGCTAATATCAAAGTGGATAGTAAACTCTCAGAAGAAGTAAAAATACAAACCAAGCAACACACGATAGTTAAATAAACATTTATTTTTTATTTACACCAGATGTAAATTTTTGGTTGAACTTCAACTATAAATATCGCATAAAACTCCGCGTGATATACGTTGAGGAATTTAATATTATGTTTATGTTTTATTCACGTTTACTAAGAAGGTTTATTGCATGTTAATAATATACAATATTAAATAAACAATATTATACTATTTAAAGACGTTTATAAAATACATTTAAGTGAATGAGATTTTTTTTTTTAAATAACCTTACTACCAATGTAGATTTTTTTTTAATTTGCAGATGTGTTTTACGCATTAAGGGGCATTTTTCGACGTACAAAGAAAAAAGTTAAATTTTTACCAATGGCGTCCGTAAAGGATTTATCGTAAATATTATTTAATTAAAAAAAAGTACACCACTGCATTTTTTTAAATAAATTTTATTTTTTAAATCCTTATATAGTTTTGAGCGAATTTGTATTATTGAGTTTTTTTTATTTGTATATCTTATTTGGTTGGTATAATTATTGTTTCGTACACGTTAATGTATTTCCTTTTTTTTCTAGATTTGTTTGTATATGATATACTTCTTGTAATAAACCTGATCCCTTAATTTACTTGCAATCGACAAACAAACATTTTCAAACCGCATCAGATTTTTAGGGAAGTAAAATTGTTTTTATTTTTTTAAGCGAAAACTATGCGTCGGGCGAAAAAAGGCCAAGAGATCAAATTTGCTAAAAAGTGATTGAGGATTTTAAAAATAATTTTTATTTTAAGAAAAAGCAGTGACGTAGTATTTTTTACTAAAAATATTCAATAAAAGACCTGTAGGGACGCCACTGGCAGAGAAGATATTTTTTTGCACATCAAAAAATGCGTCTTGATGCATAGAATACATGTACCAAATTTCATAAAAATGTCTACAATATTGTTTAAGTTTAAAAAACTGTTTTTTTTTTTAAACTTTAACACCCTATATCTCAAAAGTTAAGACGTTTAGTATTAACCACACCCTGTATACCAGGGTGTTCCTCCAAAAATCTCTAAAAAAGGAATCTTAAAAATGTCTCTAGGATTACTCTTTTTCTAGATATTTACATTTAAAGATTTTAAAGACATCCATGAAAACCATATTTTGAACTATTTAAATTGCTATTTTAATTATTACTACATTTTAAATGATTGATAAATAAAAATATAAAACCTAAATTATTACTTAAAAATAAAAATTATCAATATTTGCCAGTAAATGTTCCTCCATTTGTCTTAAGACATTTTAAAATTCTTTTATTAAAAGACCACAGAATCTTAAAAAATAATTGCTCATTTCGAATGACTCAGCAGCGGCTTGAATTTTTTCTAATAATTGTTCCCTTGTGTTTATTTCATTTTCGTAAACAATGGATTTGTTTTCATGTATCCCCATACGCAAAAATCCAATGGGTTGAAATCAGGACTTGGGGGCCAAGGTCTTTGACTTCTACGTCCTATCAAGTTGATATTAGCATTAAGATATTCTCTCACCGGTCTAGCAAAATGCACAGGAGCGCCACCTTGCATAAAAATCAATCTATGAGTTTTGTTTCTAAAAAGTTTAAATATAATTCACCGTTTAGATTTGGAGGTAACTCGTAAGGTCCTAAAAAAAATTGTCTATAACACCACACCAAATATTATCTTTAAATTCGTGTTGAAAGTGTCTTTCAGTAATGAGGCTTGGATTTGCAATATCCCATGAATGTTTGTTTCTAAAATTAAAAATTCCCCGTCGGGTAAAAATCAATTAATAGATCTTGATTTTGTTGTTCCTGGATATAGCGAGCGAAATCTAATCTCGCTGGAAGATCTGTCTCCAAAAGATTTTGTACTGGTGTAAAATGGTATGAATAAAGACGCTCACTATGAAAAATTCTTAAAACTGAGGACTTACTAATTCCAGCTCTTGCCTCCATACGCCTTACACTTATTTCTGGATCTTCAACAACCTGGACTAACACTTCTTCTTCTTGATCCACATTACGTCTATTTGGCCGCCCAACATCTCGCTTTGGCCTGAATGAACCCGTTTCCCCAAGTCTCTGGTAAACGTTTTTAAAGAATTTAAAATCTGGCTGCCTCCTATTTGGATACAATTGCGCATAACGTCGACAAGATCTTAGACCGTTGTAATTTGCTTGGGCATAAACACAAACCATATCTCGCATTTTCGAATTAGAAAAATATTGATGTCTAGGCATCTTAACCTAAAGTGATAAATAAGAACTAACACTAACGCAACAAAAAATAATTAATAACAGAACTGTTAATAACTAACAAAAATAACGCAATAAAGGGTAATAAAGTAACTAATCGCGTGAGCTATCTAAAAAAAACATAAATCGTGACACTTTGTTTGTTTTCATTTTTTTGTTAGACACAGCCTACTTATTTTTCTTTTTTCAAGTAGAAAAATATTCATTTTTTCTAGAGCGCATTGCAAGTTTTAAGTCCAAATATCTCGAGTAAACGGTAAAAAACGGTAAATCCTAGCGACATTTCTAAGGTATAGCTTTTTTAAGGAAAAACACTTGCAGAATAGAAATTTATAATAAAACATTACATTATACAAAGTGTAAAAAAGTTATGGAGTTTAAAAAAGACTAAAATAAGGCTGGTGACGCCCTCTATGAGATGATTAAAAAAAATTTTAAAGTTTTATATTTGGCATATAAAGAAACTCCCACAGACCAAATTTCATTAAGAACAAATGCTTAAGTTATGAGCAAAACTAAAAAAAAAACTTAATGTTTATCACGCTGTATCTTGGTTGCATTTCATTTTCGGACTAGGAAAATTTAACCTAACCTCATTATTTTTATGAGAGGAATCTGCTGTTAAAATATTTACCATTATTAATGGGACACCCTGAATACTGAGGATAGCCAAATTCTTTCTGCCATTTAAATCCTCCATAGTTTAGACTTTATGAGTTCTAAATGGGATCATAAATGAGGGATCGGTCTATTTTCAATAAGAATTTTTAACAAATACTTTTCCTAACCGTCATATTAGTGGGACTGGCGATATTAAATGGTCTCGTAGCTCTCCAAATTGTCCCCAAATGAGTTTTTGGTTGCGGTTATCTTAAGACGACTATTCATAAACACGAATTTAGTAGGCCAACAAATTTAGTTGCGAGAGAAAATTGTTGAAATGCCTTTTGTGATATGAATTTTTATTATGCAATACACAGCATACAATGATCTTCATCAATAAAAGTCAAACACTTAACGTCGTCGTACTAAAAAACAACGTTGACAACTGCGCGTTGCCATATTTTGCCTGTCTATGCGTAATAATCGATTCCCCAACCAGTATATAAACTTACAGTAAATTTAACAGTGGTCATTTCGGTTCTATTCACTTCTGTTACGACAGAAGGACGATCCTCCGTTTTAAATGCTAAATTTTTCGACTTTACTTGTGGCATTTTGACACCCAATCTCTCCTGCACCCGCTTTTTGTTCTGAGAGAATGTACCATTTCCAACCTATATAAAAACCAACCAATGAATATTAAAAACACACATCGCACCCTCGCTAAAAAAGTGTCACAACTCAAAAACCGTTAATATTGAGATAAACATGCAACAAATATTGAAATATTTCGTTCTATCTTGCATAAAAGCGTCACTTCTATATTTCAAGTATTTACCGCGAGATGGCGATGTGACGCTTTTTTGTTGCCAACATCAGCGCAGCGTGAATTCCAAAACAGTGTTACTTTTGACTTTATAACAGCGAGCGCATTGAGTTTCATCCAGAAAAGAGTCCCATTTCGTACTGTGACAGTTTTTGAGAGAATTATTAGATTTATTTGATATTTATAATTAGTAAAATACTGTTATATTTTGTGTTGTGACTATTTTTTCGGATAGTTCAATTAAAAAAGTGTTTTTGTTTTCCCTGAAATACTATTGCATTTTGAGTTGTGTCGGTTTTTTTGAAAACGTAAGTACCAATATTTAAATTTAATTACGCTAATTTTTAGATGTGACTGTTTTTTAGAATTAATGCCAACGATTTCAAAATAATCTTGGTTTTTTTTTTAAACATGACACTTTTTTTGAATTATTGACAGATATTTTTTTGATGGACACTCTTTATACTTAATTTTTATTTAGTGTTTCTAATTTTTTTTCTGTAGAAACTTGTGACCTTACCAATACGCAATGTCGAGCTCACGAGCACGCAGAATTATATCCCTCGCATTGGAGAAGAAGCCAGAGCATAATGCATCAGAGCCAAATCAAGCATTGAATTGAGGTCAGCTGATAATAAATAATTGCATGTCTGAATAAGAGGGTGCGTTTTTATATTCACTGATGGATCCACCGATTGCACACCACCACATCACCAATCCGGTTTTATAAAAAATTGTTATCCATATCATTCAATACAACATAAAAACGGATTGGTCGATGTGTGATGGAATCGGCGGATCCACCAGTGAATATAAAAATGCAATTAGAGTAATATAAAGTCTTAGTAGAACATTGAAAAACAAGGCTAACAATGTCATTTAGTTTTCAAAAAACATCTTTTAATATGTTATATGTGACCTATAAAGCTGTTGAACTCTTTTTAATATAAAATTAAAATAAAAACCATTAAAGTGAAATAAACTATCTTTTACTTTTTTGTTACAAATTTTGCGTAATATGCGTAAACGCATATCAAAACTTGTAATTTAATTAACAATAATCTTTTACATAGCCTTTTTGCTTGTCAAAGTATTTTATTAGTTTACGGATACATGCAGATAGCGGATAATTATTAGTTTTATAGTCCTAATAACTTTTGTATTTTAGCTATAATAATGCCTCTTTGATTTTTAGGATACGAAATCTTAAAAATACCTGAAATACAGTTCGTCGAAGATGAAAATGCGGCACCTAATTTTGATTGCAATACAAATTATAATACGGCTAAGGATGCTGACAATAATACACCTTGCACTTCATTTCCACGTATTGAGTTTTCACCAGAACTGAAAAACAATGCTCAAATGTCGGACTTGGTTAGCGATAATGATGATGATTCCGTGAAGGATCCTAACTATAAATCTGATGATAGCAGTGATTCTAGTTCGTCAAGTTTGTCCTCTTCTGGATCAAGTAGTAGTTCCTGTTCGGGTTGTAGTAATAATTCAAGTTGCAGTGTTTCTTTATCGAGTTCAAACGTTGTTGGCCAGGCATTAGACACTGAATTCGTTAATAGTCGAGAAGCAGGTAATCAAGAACCAGAAAATCAAGCAAAAAATACTCAAGTGTCAGAAATTCAACTTTTAGACTCTCATACAGCAAACACTTTAGTTGCAAATATTCAAAGTGCAAACGCTCAAGATACAGCTCCTCAAGCAGGAGGTACTCATGAAGTAAATACTCAAATTCTGAAGTCTAAAAAAAGAGGAAAGAAGCGAGTAGCACTGACAGAAGAATGGTTAAGCAATAAAGCGAAGAAATTACGGAACTCAGGTCAAGCATACACCTCAAGATCTGAATCTCAAACAAATGTAAAAGCCAGAAGTATTAGACCTCCTTGTGGTGATAAATGCCGGCTGAAATGCTCTAATAAAATAGATGAAAATATAAGACATTTTCGAAAAATATTGGGCTCTGGGAGATATTAATAGGCAAAGAAGTTTTATTCACAATTGCATGAAGCCAGTCAAACCAGCCTACAGGTATAGCAGCCCTCAAAAACCTAGAGAACATAATAATGCATTTTATTTTTATGTCAATGATGATCCAGTCCGCGTATGCAAATTTTTCTTTATGGCTACGCTGGATATTAATAACCGAATTACAAGAACAGTCGTCGACAAAGTTGAAAAAGGGTTCCTAGAAGTAGATTTAAGAGGTAAACACAAAAGCCATAAAAAAGTGGATGCATCGATTAAGGAAGGAGTTCGTGAGCATATTCGCTCGATTCCACGTATTGAGAGTCATTACCTTCGCAAGCAAACTACTAGGGAATACATTGATAGTGGAAAATATTTAACCGATATATTTAATGACTACAAACAAAAATATCAAGACAATAATCTACCTCACGCAAATTTAGTGATGTTCTCAAAAATTTTTAACACTGAATTTAATATAAGTTTTTTCATCCCCAGAAAAGATCGTTGCGAATTCTGCAATGCTTATGAAATTGCCACAGGGGATGCCAAAGAAAAGTTGGAAAGCAAATATTTATTGCATTTAGAAGAAAAAGATTTATCAAGAAATGAAAAAAAAACAAGAAAAGGAAAAAGCTAGTCCCAATTACGTGGTGTCAGTTTATGATCTGCAAGCAGTTCTTCCTGTTCCTCAAGGAACCGTGTCCGTTTTCTATTAAAATCAAAATTGAACTGTTATAACTTTACCGTGTCTGAATTAAAAACAGGTTTAACGGAATGCTACTTTTGGCATGAAGGGCACGGAAATAGGGGAGCTGATAAGATTGGTTTATGTGTGCTTGATTTTATAAAAAAAAAATTGGACACTTCTAAAAGTGAAGATGGGCTTGACTTCGTTTTCTTTTCGGATAATTGTTGTGGGCAGCAGAAGAATAGATTTTTAGTTGCGACGTATATTTATGCTCTGTCCAAATACCCAAAAATACACTCAATAACTCAAAAATATCTAATAAGCGGGCATAGTCAGAGTGAAGGAGATTCTGTTCATTCAACTATTGAAAAGGCTGTAAAGAAAAGTTTAAGATCTGGTCCTATCTACGTGCCTAGTCAGTATGCACAAATTATTCGTACAGCAAAAAAAAGGAAAGAACCCTATCATGTAAATGAACTCGGACATCCGGATTTTTATTCACTTAAAACACTGTAAGACGAGATAGGTATGACAGGCTTTAAATCCTTAAAGATTACCGAAGTAAAGGTTTTTAAGTTAAATCATGATAATCCGACCACTCTTTACTATAAAACACCTATAAAGATGAAGACTTTAAGCAAGTAGATTTATGCGGAAGAAAAAAAAATTGATATACCACATACTCTACAACATGCCTACAAAAGTGAACTTAGCATTAAAGAGAACAAGAAAAAAGATCTATTAAATTTGTTACATAATAATCACATTCCGAGTTGTTATTCAGTATTTTATAACTCTTTGTAATAAAAAAATATATTTTTTAAAGTTCTTTATTGTGTTTTTTTTATATTTCACTAGTTTCATTTGAAAGTCAAAATAGTATTTTGTTCTAAAAAAGTGTCACAATATTGGGGTATATTTTTTTAAACTAAAAATTACAAAAAACTATTTCTTTTAATAAATCACTGCACCAGTAACATAAAACTAATTATATTTTTCTTTACACTAAAATAACATTTAACTTGTATTTTGTCATAGTAACTGATAAATAAAGGTTTCAAGTGAATTTAATTCTTTAAAATCAATTTTCTCAAAACAATATTTTTTGAGTTGTGACACTATTTTAGCGGGGGTGCGACATCATAAATAGTTGCAGTCTCAAATCCAATGCAATAAAATAATACGTATGACTGGAAGTATACTGAATAAGGTTAAATAGAGAAAGCCCAGCAGAACATAATAAAATATTTTATAATTCTTTAATTATTTCTTTTTAATGTTAATTTGTCCATGCATATGCCTCTTTATTTTAAGGCAGAAAATTTCCGACTGTCAAGTTCATTAGTCAACTATAAATCAACTTACTTTTCTCTTTGGCGAAAAACTATCATGATTATTTTGTCCCACATTGTTGTGAAAACTATTTCTGTGGTTCTGAACAGTAACTTGCCTCATATCTTGGGTTTGGAAGCTCGTTGGCATAAATTCGGGTTGTTGTTGCATCATAGGTGGCGCTATATTTTGATTGAACTGGTTACTATATTGCGAATTTTGGATGCAAGGCGGCGGGTTTGCGGTATTTATTATAATAGGCTGAGTATCATAGTTGTTTTGAATGTACGGCATCATTCCTTGATGGTGATTTGGTCCCTATAAAAAATTAAGATCCGGGAATGAGCAAGTTGTGAATTTTTCAATTAAAATTAAAAAATATCGGTATTGACAGCCAACAAAATAAGCAAGCTTTTTTATCTAAGAGGACTATGCATCGAGTGTAATATTGGCAAAATGATACCGAAAATGCAAACATCAGGTGCCCCAAGTAACTTCCATATTAAGACTTTTATAGTAGATCTTATTTACGCTTTATTATTTATTTATTGCAAAACCTTTCCAAACACTAAGTACTTGGTAATTACATCCAAAGGACCAACATTTAAACATACTAGTACACTATGCTAAACAATTATGTTCAAATAAAATAAAATAAAATAATGACGATAAAACAATATGAAAATAAACTTAAAAAAAAATAACAACAAACAATTTTCCTTAGAACATGGAACTGCTAGTATTAGTAAACAACTTTGTTCAACATGTGCACAGGGGCAAGGGGGGTATTGTGTTTAAAAAACACATATTCATCGATTCTCTGTTGTCAAGTTTACACGCATTTTCAAAAGAGGAAATTTTCAGCTATAATTAACACATAAAAATATTAATTTAACTTATTGATGTTAGATTTTGGATTAAAATTAAAAAGTAGAAATAGATATATGTTATTCTAGGCGCAAAAATGACAATTTCAAAGCAAAATTATTAACATTCTTATTCCTAAAACCGCTTTTAAAAAATTTGAATTGTTCATTAATTTCATGTATTCCCATATGCAAAAATCCAACTTCCACATAATAAGTAATAATAAATAACAATAACTGGCAGAACTAGCAATAAGAATATAATAAAAGGTAATAGATAATGTTACTAATTGTTTGATTTTGATTTTTCATAACCACAAATATAAGTAACTAATAAGAACATAAGCCCTAACAGTGACATGAACACTGACAGGACAATGACGCACCTACTTAACAAATATTTTAGGCTGAAGTAGGAAAATTAAATTTTATTTTGAGCGCATTGAAAACTTTAAATATAAATATCTCGAAAAGGGTTAATTGTAGGGAAATTTTTGAAGTATATCCTTTTCAAGCAAAACTGTTTGCATAATGCATATTTCAAATAAAAAATGTAATTATGCCAAGTCTAAAAAAACAAATTAATCAAACTATACTCTATTTCAGAAGTGTGTAGAGCAATAAAACCTCATTAGGTATGCAAAAGTGGTACCTGGTGATCCACCAATATTTTATGCCACTACCTTAGTTGGGTATTAGTTTCAATGTAAAATTCTTTCTTTTCGTTGATTGCAGGTAGTGCCACCCGGTTTTGGGTCAATTTATGAGTTTTGCTCATTGTTACCCACTGATAAACATTGAAAACGGTTCGCCAAAGGCGTGCAACTGGGACTTGTTTTTTACCTTATAATTAAAGTACTTAAATGCTATTTTATTTTAGAAAGTTACTTTTGTTTAAATGGAATAATATATTTTTTTCACAAATTTATTGAACATAATATGTAGAGTAAAACAGTTGAAAATGTCACTTTTGGATCTGGCACTTTTTGAACAGTGTATAACAATTTTAAATTATAATAGATTGTAGTCTTCTTCGTCATCTGACGAACTGTCATCACCTCTTGACATTATAATTAAAGGATCGACTGTCTGATCGATGAGGTTGTCAAGATCCCACATTTTGTCCTCTTGCTTAATTACATGCTGGACTGCTTTTCGCCAATTCTCTGGTGTCGCTTCCGTAATGGCTTGATCAAACAGTAGCTTAACATCTTTCATTTTAAAAGTCGTGTTTTGTCTTGCTACAAATCCTTTTACCTGCGCCCATATCAGTTCTATAGGATCTAGTTCGCAATGATATGGCGGTAAGCGCAGTACAGTTATATTATATTTTTCGGCTATATCTTCCACGGCGTATTTCATGAAACGAGTTTTGTGTAAGTTTGCTATTGCCAGCAGTTCTTTTTTTATCAAATTTGCTTCAAACGCAATACCTTTTGCAGTCAGCCAATCGATAATTTCTTGCTTTCTCCAACTTGAAGTTGGCGTCTTCTCTATTCGCCGTGAATGATAGCTTGCGTTATCCATAACCACCACCGAATTAGCCGGAAGAAATTTTATCATTTCACCAAAATAGTCCTCGAAAACGTCTGAGTTCATGTCTTCATGGTAATCTCCTGTGCGAGTCGACTCAAAGGTTAGCAGACCTTCTTTTAAAGATCCCTCTTCGCTTCCAATATGTGTGATTATAAGTCTTTTTCCTTTTCCCGAAGGTACTTTAATACCCGTAGACAGGCCTTCTATGAAAGCTTGGCGAGCACTGGTTATATTTTGTCTTGCCACATTTTTTGGACTATATAACCTTCGTTAATCCACGTCTCATCAAGATAAAAAACTTTCTTTTGCTCCCTGCGGTACTGCTTGATACTTCTCAAGTATTGTCGTCTCCAACAAACAATTTCGTCGCTCTCCAGTAAGAGTGCTTTGCGGTTATGCTTTTCCCAGGCAAAATCCATATTTTTTAAAGTTTTCCATAAAAGTTTTCTACTTATCAACGGAATACTGTCATCTCGGCCAAGCTCCATTAAAATTTTGTCTAGGGTGGGTATTTCCTTTTTAAAATAAAAAGAGTGAACTTTTCATCGAATTATACATTTAGCATTTTCATCAAGGACTTTTGTAGGTCGTCCTGGCTTTTGCTTGGGAGATTCCACTTGACCTGCTACTTTTCTTTCCCGCAACAATTTGAAAATGGTGGACCTTCCAATTCCACTCATTCGAGAACATTTTTCAACAATTTCTTGCACAGTAAAACTAGGGTAATCGTGTTTTATGCAATCATGTACATTTAAAATAATAACTTTTTCACTCAGCGATAGTGGAGAATTTTTAGTACATCTTTTCGTTGGACTGAATACCTCCATTTTTTAAATATTGGGATAATAATATTGTGATTACACTACAGCGTAGCAGTGACTACTAACGTTTAAAATATGATTTAAAAGTATTTATAGTCTGTATATATTACCTGACCCCATTTTTGCATGTTACAAAGCGTTAAAAGATAGGTACCTATACAAAAGGATTAAAAGTATTTATTTAGTATTTAATCTCTTTCAAAATAAAGGCATTTAATCCGTGAAAATTAAATTCATAAATATTATAAGTACCTGCGCCTATGAACTACCACGAAATGTAGCCAAACAGAACGGAATTCCCCAGTTTATTGCTCTATACACTTCTGAAATAGAGTATAGATGTATTCAAAGCAATTTATTTTTTAAAGCTTAGCAGAGCGTTTTCGGCGTAAGCCATCGTCAGTGCTAACTGAAAATGAGTTAGGTGTTATATGCGTAAAAAAACATTATAGTTTAAGGTGAATGAATGGAATATACTCACTTGTCAGTTAAGCCCAGAAGTTTTCCATAGTGGGAACACATTTGATGGTATGAAAATTATTATAAGGAACGTTAGTACATTTAGAAACACTTATAGTCTTAGAAAAGACTATACAGAGCTCTAAACAGGACGAACAGTATTTAAAAAGGGGAGCACGCTAGTGTCTTTTATGGTTTGTTTACATTTTATTGTGGTTCTTAGATGGCGGGAAATACTATGTCAAAATAGGTTAACCTACAGTCAACTTCACTTTAAAATCAATATTATGCGAACCTGTCAGAGTGGTATTAGCGACAGATCGGTCTAGATGTCATTATCGTAAATGATGTGCGGTAGTGCGAGTTGGTGATAAATTGGTGGCACAAATTATACTACAACAGTGAAGTGAATTTCCTTATCCGAACAAAAATTCACTGTTGTAGTATAATTTGTATCACCAACTTGTACTACCGCACACTATTTATGATAATGATATCTAGACCAATCTGTCTAAGACCCACTATGGAAAACTTCTGGGCTTAACTGACATGTAAGTACATTCCATTCATTCAACTTTAATTATATTTTTTTTCAGTTTCGTGTTTGTGACCCAATATCTTCAATATTGCGGAGGGTTGTTGGGTGGGGTCAAAAATGAAACAGAAACCTGTTTATGTACAATCCGTTAAAAACCTGAATGTAATTTTAACTGTATCGTGGTTTTTGTTTTTTGTTGTTTTAATTTTTGTACACGTAAAAAACATTTATTTTAATAGTGTTCTTTATGTACCGGGTGATCACTCAAGGGTAGCGAGCGGCCATATCTCATAAGATATTGGTCGTATAGATTTAAGAAAAAAAAATCATGATAAAAGTCGCCAAGAGAAATTGCTGGAAATTATTTTCGAGTTTGTCAAACGTCCGCTAGAGGGCGTAACAGCCAACACCAAGTAGAAAAATGGGATTTTTATAGAATTTTGTCTAATGAAAGTATATCGGTAATGTCATTCTCATATTTACTGACCATTTCCCTACATTTTTTGTCTAAAACGTTTTATTCTATCTATCAAAATAAAGCGGTGGGGCAAGTTCAATTGTTTTTTTAAATAAACCAAGATTTCTCCCATTTCTTTTGACCGATTTTAGCAGACTTAGACTCATATAAAAGAGCATAATTTGCACTACAAAATGCTTATTTGGTTTTGAATTTTTGACTTTTGCTGTCGCCGCTAGATGGCGATAACTCAAATGGTAGCACATTTTTGAGTTTTTTTTTTTAAATAAACGTAATGGTATATTAATTTTTATATATTTTAAAAGAGGATACATTTCTCTATAATTAAGTGAAAATAATTTATTGTCTACCTTTTTTTAAACCGTTGATATTGATCAAAATATAATTTTATTACATTAAAAAATGGCACGCCACTGTTTTTTATCAAAATAAAAATCAGTTTTGTAATCTCTTATAGGTTACTAAGAAAAAGAACCTTTTGCGTTTTTTTCGTTAGACAAACGGTTTTGGATAAAAAAAATAAAATAGGTTTACATACTGATAATTATTATATCCCAGGTCTCGACTCATAAATAAGTAGCAATGTAGTATCCTCCGAAGGCAGGTGCAACCACACAGTTCCAAGAAAAATTTCAATTGTTACGCTCCGCTGTTATCAGTGTTTTTTCTTTTTGTTTTCGTTTGAAATAACGAGTCTAGACTCGATAAAGATTTTGTTTAGCACGAGTGTCACACGTTTTTTTTATTGGTGTTTTTTACGGACGGTGTTTATTTTTGGAAATATGGAGGAAAAGATAGACAAATTGGAGCGAATTTTGTTTAAGCTAAAACAAAAGCATAGGCACCGTGAGCCGCGTGACTGCAAAAAGAGCGGGAAGAAACGCCGTGAGCGTATGGAAAATAAAAGCCGAAAACGCCGTGAGCGTTGGCCAGTAAAAAGGCATGCTAGTTCTTCCAGCCGTGAGCCTGGGGAACCTTCAAAATTTCGCCGTGAGCGTTACAATACTCCGAGTGATTCATCTGAGTCTGATCTAGAGAATCAAGAGAACTGCGCAAACTATAATAATGCGAGCGATTCTTCCGAATCCTATTCTAGTGCCACTTTAAGTAGAAGTGCGCCCGTGAAGAAGAAGCGCAGGCGCATAATTTCTTCTGACGACAGCTCAGAATCAGAAAATAAAGATGAGGTTTCTGATATTCCAAGGAACAACTTGGACAGTGATCTTTTAGAATTACTGGGATCTAACGTCGCGCAAGTTGATGCTGGGGGGCCAGAAATACATAACAGTTTAGTAGAAAGATGGTCTTCTATTTTGATAAAGAGTTTAAGCCCTGAAGAACGTAACAGCCTAATAGGCGATTACCCGATTCCCACTAACTGTGATTATTTAAACGCTCCCAAATTAAATGATATTGTAGCAGCGGCAATTTCTGACTCAGCTACTCGCAGAGACATACGTCTTTCGTTGCTTCAGACACAAGTAGGCGCAGCTGTAACCGCAATAGGAAATTCATTGACTTCTCTGTTAAAGGAGGGAGGGGAGAGAAATAAGGTCCTGGTTAAGCAACTGAGCGACGCTAGTAGATTATTGGCCGATTTGTTTCATAGCGAATCTCTATCTCGGCGGGACTTGATTACAATGTATCTGAACAAAGATCTAAAAGATACATTGGATAAATCTGCAATTACTTCTTTCCTTTTTGGCGACAACTTGGAGGAAAGAATTAAATCTTCGAAGAATAAATTTAAGATCAAGTTAAGATCTGAAGGTTATCAGACCTAAACAGAACCTGAAACATTTAAACTACAAAGGCCTGCCCAGGTACTCAGGTGGGACTCTCCAGAGCAGGCCAACGTCAGCTTACACCCCGCATCGTCGCCAGCCCCAGAGCAGCAGGCAGTTTGCGAACAACAAACAGTATCACACCCAAAACAAACATCGCCAGCAACAACGCCGCAAGAACCCCAATTTGATCCCCTCCACGAGCAAGAGAGACAACAGATTTTAGAACTTAAGGTTAGTACTTTTGCTGGTAGATTAAGCAAATATTATGGCTACTGGTGTAATATTACATCAGAGTGTTCTATTTTATCACATATTAAGGGAGTAAATATACCTTTTTACGAAAACCCCTTTCAAAAAAAAATATACCCAAAGAGTCAAGATGGTCTGTCACTGAAAAACATCACATAAAAAAATTCTTAAAGGAATTATTAGTTAAAGGTGCCATTTCTAAAGTGGATAACTGCCAAGGACAGTATATTTCTAATATTTTTTTGACTCCTAAGAGTGATGGTTCACAAAGACTTATTTTAAATCTAAAATCTTTAAATAAATTTGTCATATATAAGCATTTTAAACTTGAGGATTATAAAACAGTTATGAAATTAATCTCTCAAGATTGTTTTTTAGCGACTTTGGATCTTAAAGATGCTTATTTTTTGTTATTCATTAAGAAATCACACAGAAAATATTTAAGGTTTAGATTTCAGAATATTCTATATCAATTTAATTGTCTTCCTTTTGGCTTAAGTTGCGCTCCTAGAATTTTTACTAAAATAATGAAACCGATTTTAGCTCTACTAAAAGGTCAAGGGCTTATTTCAAATGTATATTTGGATGATTTTTTATTGATTGGCAACTCTTATACAGAGTGTAAACTTAACGTCTTAAAGACTATTCAGGTTTTAAGGAACCTGGGATTTGTGGTAAACTTTAAGAAAAGCGTTTTAGAACCCACTCATTGTTGTAATTATTTAGGTTTTCTTTACGATTCAAGAAACTTTACTGTTTCACTTCCTGAAGCCAAACAGTCAAAGATTAAATTTTTAGTCAAAAAATACCAGGGAAAAACAAAATGCAAAATTAGAGATTTTGCGGCTTTTATTGGAAGTTTAAGTGCTTCTTGTCCAGTTATTCCGTATGGGTGGGTTTATATTAAACAATTTGAGCGAGCTAAATATAAAGCTTTACAGGCTTCAAAAGATGATTACGACTCGATGATGAGTTTACCCTCGATGTTGTCCGATGATTTTAAATGGTGGCTTAGAAACGTCAATTCTGTAAGATCGCTAAAACCGTTAGATTTTACATTAGAAATTTTCTCGGATGCATCTCGCACTGGCTGGGGTATATTCTGTAATAATAGGAAAAGTCGGGGGTATTGCACAGATAAGGAAAAAAGTTATCATATTAACTATTTAGAATTGTTAGCAGCTTTGTTCGGAATAAAACGTTTTGCAAAAAACCTGTCAAATTGTTCTATCTTGTGTAGAATTGATAACACTACTGCTATAGCTTCTATTAACCGCATGGGTAGCATTCAATTTAAAAAATTGAACTACATTTCTAGACAAATTTGGCAATGGTGCGAGAACCGGAATATTTTTTTGTTTGCCTCCTACATAAGATCATCGGATAACAAAGAGGCAGATGAACAATCAAGGGTCATAAACTATAACACTGAATTTCAACTTAATCAAGAGTTATTTGAAATAATTGTTAACGCATTTGGAAAACCAGAAATTGATTTATTTGCCAGCCGGAACAACAGAAAATGTAAACTTTTTGTTTCTTGGTTACCAGATCCAGAGAGTGTTTGGGTCGATGCCTTCACGTTATGTTGGTCTGACCTTAGTTTTTACGCGTTCCCGCAATTTTCACTAATTTTGAAAGTTTTACAAAAAATTATTGAAGATAAAGCGGAGGGTATCGTAGTAGCCCCTTTCTGGATAACCCAACATTGGTACCCGGTTTACAATTCCTTGTTGTCTGGTGAGCCTATTTTCTTCAAACCACGAGAAGATTTAATTTCGTGTTTTGATAGGACCCCACATCCTCTTTGCCATCAGCTTACCCTGATTGTCGGCCGCTTATCCGGCAAGCTTTACGAGGACAAGGAATCCCGGAGGATTCCATAAATATTTCTCTAGCCTCAATTAGTGATGTAAAAAAACACGTTTTTTTTAAATTAAAAAAAAACAATTAAAAACGCGTTTTTTTTGTTTTTTATTGTTTTTTATTAGCTTCCGTTAGTAATATGCAGAGGATTAATATTTTGAAATTGTTTATGGTTAAAAACGCCCATTCCAATATTATTTTGACAAAATATTAAAAAACTAGCAGTTTTACGTAGTTTTTAGCAAAAATTTAAAAATAAAACTTTTACTGCCTTACCAAAAGGGATGTCAATAAAATAAATAATAAAGGTTAAAACCGATTATTTTTTAACTCCGATTATAACTGGTTATTTTTTCACTTTGTTTATAACCGGGTATACGGTTATAGACCCGAGATATCACTATTTCCATTATAATCCATTCAAATCCGACCAATTAAAAAAAAATTGCTAAAAAAAATCGCATTCGCCTCTGTCTGAACGTAACCTTTGGCCATTTCCACCAAACAGATTTTAAGTTTACTTAAAAGTTAAGTATCACACTTAACTTAAGTATACAATGTGCCTGATGGAAATGACCATTAATCCACAACAAAAAAGAGCAGAAGAGAAAAAAAAAATCACCATATATATTACCAAGTAAACCATAGAGAAAATAATATTTTTTTAAGAACCGGATATTTGCAATAACCGGTGTTTTATGTCAGTTATAACCGGATAGTTTTATTTCATAATAAAATAATCGGTTACTAAAAAACCGGTGTTTCACCAAAAAATGACATCCCTACTTACCAATTATTTCTTTAACGTTAGCATCATTGCCTTGCCTTCGGGAAATCACCGAAATTTCGCTCGTCATTCGTCGTTCGTCTTCGTTGAAAATTAAAAACCGGGGGAATTACCGATCTGCTTTTGCAGGTGTTCTGGTTTTATTTTGTGATTTACCAGTCTTACTGCAAAATTGTTTGCGTTTCGTGCTTATTTAAGTAAGTCTGATTTAGTAAATAGGTTTACAATCAAAAGCATTTTTCCTGCGTCTTATGTTATTTAATTATTTGATACCTGCTGTATATTGACAAACATTAAATATTTACAATGTCTTCGAGTTCTTCGCGTGATTCCCGGGGAAGGAAAAATTGTAAAGTGTATTCCCTCTTTAAAATGATAAAAACTCAGAGCAAAACTCCTCAAGTAGAGTGCATGTTTTGTGCTCTTCGATTGTCTAAAAATGGGACACGTATGGTAGGGCACATTAAAAAGTGCCAAAAATGCCCAGACGAAATTAAATTAAAATATGGACTGACTGACGGAAAGCACCAAAAAATTGGACCATTACAAACAATACAAGAAAAAATCGCGGCAAAAGGTATGTATTAGTTACTTAGTTAGTATTAAAACTCTGAAAACTCAAGAAAGAATATAAATTATAATAAAGAAAATATACAGGGTGTCCCGAATTGCATTGAAATAGGCTCACCAACAACAGAGCCTCAAAAATCGTATATGTAGCGCATAACCTAAAATTAATGAGTCAACTTGAGGAATCATCCAGTTCGAAGCCTACTGCTGGCTCTAGCTTAACAATCAATCCTGCAGTAGTTTCTGAACCAGAAGCAATGATCATATCCAGTTCTGAGGCAGAGTTGGATTCAGAAATAAATAATGAAGAGGGTGAACCTTCAGAGCTTGAAGATATGGATAGCGAATCCAGTGAAGATTCATTTAAAGGCTTTGAATAAAAATAAATGTTTTTAATTAATAATAGGTTGTTTTTTTAAATAAATTATTTAAGAAACAAAGAAACTAAATAAGACTAACTTTGATATATAAATATTTGATATTATACCTACCTTTTATAATATTTTTGGCAGTAAGTAAACAGTTCCGACATAAAAACCCAGATTTAAAAAAAAAACAATTAAAACAAAAAAAACCGAAGGCTTCGTTTTTTTTACAATAAAAAACGGTTTTTTTTTTAAAAAACCGTTCTGTTTTTTTTTGGTTACATCACTAGCCTCAATTACTCCGTCCACTATTAAGCAATATAATGGTGGCTTGAAGCCATGGTGGAATTATTGCCTCGAACAAAGAATAAAAGTGTTTTCAGTCACGGTAGAACACTTATTAAAATTTTTGACTTTTCATTTTCATAAAGGTGGTTCTTACGGAACTTTAAATTGTTATCGTTCTGCGATTGCGCAATTAGTAGGTAAGGATAATATAATAAAGGACTTTAGGATAAGACGTTTTTTTAAAGGTGTTTATGGATTGAGACCAAACCACCCAAAGTACGATTCAACTTGGGACCCCTCGATTGTCTTAACTTTCCTAGAGAAAATGCCGCTAAACGATTTTAGTTTAGTACAGATAACCTACAAACTAGCGGCCTTATTGCTTTTGGCTACGGGGCAGCGGGTACAAACTATAGCGAACATCGAGATATGCAATATAGTTAACACAAGGGAAGGTATAAATATAAAGATCCCCTGTAGACTAAAAACTTCGGCACATAATAGAAACCAACCAAATATTAATATTCCTACCTTTAATAATAAGAAACTTTGTTTAGCACATACAATTAATAACTATTTATCTTTTACTGAGGGGCACTCAGGCAAATAACTTATTCATTACACTTAAGAAACCCCATAAGAACGCATCTGCACAAACAATTGCTAGATGGGTTAAGAAAGTTCTAGAAGCAAGTGGGATAGATACAAGCGTATTTACGGCCCACAGTACACGGCACGCAGCGACCTCAAAGGCTGCTAGTAAGGGTGTTTCTATTGATACAATTCGTCTTTCGGCGGGCTGGTCTCAGAAATCTAATACTTTCGCGCAATTCTACCAAAGACCAATTAAAGACAATAATTTTATTGGTAAAGTGTTAGGTTTTTCTAAATAACTAATATATATATATATTTTTTTTTTCTTTCTTTTGTAACCATTATCTACTATAATGTATATGTACTATACATTAGTATACTTGTAAGAGGAATGTATTTATTATTTAATATACTGTTTACTTTACTTTTTGTGGGTTATCCCCTGTAGAAGATGTTGTGATGGAATGAGTAAAACAGTGTAGAAAATGTTAAGAATTTTATTTTATTTTTTTTTGTAGAATAAAATTTGAAACTAAGGATCCCTGTATTTGTTTACAAAATGTTGACCTTTTCTATAGTCTTTAAACATCTACATTGCTACTTATTTATGAGTCGAGACCTGGGATATAATTAATAGATCAAACGAACTTACCTAAGTGAAGTTCGATCTTGATTATATCCAGGTCTCGACGAAGTAAATAAGTCCCTCCCTACCCTTTCAACTTCCCTAAATATAAACAACAGGCAACATTTTGTTTTGCTTCAAAAAGAATGATATTCACGTCCGGGGAAGGGAGGTATATGGATGCCGGTAAATAACAATTGAAATTTTTTTTCTTGGAACTGTGTGGTTGCACCTGCCTTCGGAGGATACTACATTGCTACTTATTTACTTCGTCGAGACCTGGATATAATCAAGATCGAACTTCACTTAGGTAAGTTCGTTTGATCTATTAATTATAAGGTTCAAAATTATTTTTAAATATTACATCTCACAATAATAAAATAATTATCTATTATTTTTATCATTAATAATTATTTAATTAGCGAGAGAATGCATTAGTTCATAATTTATTAATAATTATTATTTTTTCATAAATTAAACTAAAAATCAAACATCGTATTTAAGCGAAGCAGGCCATGATCTACGAAACTGAAAAAAAATTAAAGAAAATACCAAATTGTTTAAGGCAACATGGCCAAGTGCAACCAACTTTAACTTTGAGAAGAAATCGTTGGGTAAGAAGAGAAGATAACATTATAAATGTGTTGGCATATATTCATACACACCCACATATAAGCATAAGAGAGATCTCCAGTGATTTAGGAATATCCTATGGCTCAGTGCAAAAAATATTAATGGATTTTAAAACGCATCCTTATCACATCGTGATTAATTAATCCTTAATGAGAGGGACTTTAAACGTAGGCTCGATTACTGCTACTGGCTTAGAGACTTCATTAGGGAAAACCGTCCTATTTTGTCACAAATATGGTGGACAGATGAAGCATCGTTTAGCAGTAATGGCAAGGTAAATCTTCATAACATGCATTACTGGTCGGACACTAATCCACACTGGTTACGTGAAGATTATCAGCAGGGTCGATGGAGCGTTAACGTCTGGTGCGGTATTATTAATGGTGCTATTATCGGTCCGCACATATTTAATAGCAATCTAACCGGTGACATGTATTTAAACTTTTTATTGAACGATTTACCAGGACTCTTGGAAAATGTGCCTTTAGAAGTAAGAAGAAACATGTGGTTTCAACAAGACGGATGCCCGGCACATTATTCTCGAAATGTGCGAGATTTTATGAACAGGCATTTTCCTAACCGTTGGATTGGTAGAGGCAGTCTATATTTATTATTTTTTCTGGCCACCACGGTCCCCCGATTTAACCTGCCTTGATTTTTATCTGTGGGGCCGAATAAAGGATTTGGTATATAAAACTCGACCAACTACTCGAGAAGACATGATAATCCGAATTCAAAATGCGATAAATAGTATACCAAGAGCGGAAATTGAGTCAGCTGTCAACTCCACCCGGAAGAGATTAAACCAGTGCATTCAAAATAACGGACAACATTTTGAACATTTACGATAAAACTATTAATTTATTTTTAACATTTATTTTTAAGTTCTGTGTTCTTGTTTTTAGTGTTATTGCTCCTGCTGTTGTTGGACAGTTTTATTAAGAAAATTTTTTCTGAAAATTTTTTTTTGAAATGATTGAATTTGATTGAAAAATTTTTTTGAAAAAAAGTTAGGAGGTTCTTTTTCTTAGTAACCTATAAGAGATTACAAAACTGATTTTTATTTTGTTAAAAAATAGTGGCGTGCCATTTTTTAATGTAATAAAATTATATTTTGATCAATATCAACGGTTGAAAAAAAGGTAGACAATAAATTATGTTCACTAAATTATAGAGAAATGTATCCTCTTTTAAAATATATAAAAATTAATATACCATTACGTTTATTTAAAAAAAAAAAACTCAAAAATGTGCTACCATTTGAGTTACCGCCATCTAGCGGCGACAGCAAAAGTCAAAAATTCAAAACCAAATAAGCATTTTGTAGTGCAAATTATGCTCTTTTATATGAGTCTAAGTCTGCTAAAATCGGTCAAAAGAAACGGGAGAAATCTTGGTTTATTTAAAAAACACAATTGAACTTGCCCCACCGCAGACGGAACGTAAAACCAAGAATAAGCATCCGTGTTTTCTTGTATGAGAGCAACTCGGTTACTTACAAATTAAGCCAACTTAGAGCTATAGTGGAATCGGTATAGCAAAAAACTTGAGAAATGTCAATTTTGCCAGAAAAGACTTTTAAAACAAAGGCTGAAAGCTGAGCGGTTAAAACTGCGGCACAAAGTTCAAGTCGCGGTAAGGAAATTTTCTTTAATGGAGCAATTTTGGACTTGACAAACTTTGAACAGACAAAATAAGTAAAAATTTGAGAAGCAGGGGAAAATCAATGAAAATACACAGCACTACAGAATCCCTTTTCACTCGCGTCGCCAAAACAATGAAGCTCACATCGAGAAGATTGCGATAAAACTATAGAACGATAAAGATTAAAATTATTTAAACTAGAAAGATCGGTAGCGAATTTATCCCAAAGCCGAAGAATGTCAGCAGGCGGTTCCTGATCCCAATCAAGTTTTAATGTCCAGATTCGTTGAATTATATGTTTAAGTAAAAACGTAACCGGGGACAAAAGACCTAAAGGATCAAAGATTCGTGCCAAGTGAGATAAAAGATTTCGCTTGGTACAGCTTCTGTCGAAAATGTTAATTTTAAATTGAAAATTATCTGTTACAGCATTCCACTGCAATCCTAGGACCTTTAAAGATGCTTCATTTGCATTACAAGAATCAAAATTTACCGGATTTATGGCTACCTGATGAGGTAATAAATCATTAAGAAGTTCCGGGCAATTTGAATACCATTTTTGAAGTTCAAATCCTCCCTTTAGCAACAAAGCTGTAAGTTCAGTTTTAAGGGACAGCGCAGATTCAAGCGATGACGTTCCCCCGACGTAATCATCTACGTACATGCTAGAGCGAATAACTTCAGCTGCCAATGGATAGGTAGCTTCGTCATCATCGGCCAATTTTAATAAAGTTTTAATAGTAATATAGGGGGAACAAGTTAAACCATAAACCAGTCTTTTGATACGGAAGTCCTGGACAGGTTCATCTGGAGAGAATCGCCAAAGAATGCGTTGATAGTCCTGATGATCAGGAGCAACAACAATCTGCCGATACATTTTAGAAATATCAGCAGTAAGAACAAATTTGTGGTAACGAAAATGAAGCAAAATAGATACCAAATCGTTCTGCAGTTTTGGACCACAATACAAGGTCTCATTTAAAGAGGGTAGGTTGGGCAAATGAGCAGATCCATTAAAAACTACTCGTAATTTTGTAGTTAAGCTCTCAGGCCTAATTACACAATGATGTGGAAGATAAAAGCAATTAGATAACGCAGGAGATACCGACTCCATGTGGTCTAAGACAAGAAATTCCTGAATAAACTGACGATATAATTCATAGGTTGGACGATGTTTTATGAGTTTGCGCTCTAAAGAATAAAACCTATGGAGAGCTAATGAACGTATATTACCAAATGTAGGAGTTTCCTCTTTAAAAGGCAATTTGACAATAAATCTACCAGAGTCAGATCGTTGGTATGAATCTAAAAATATCTTTTCACACTGAATCTCCTCTGACGATAAATGATGTTGTTGAGGAATTTCAAGTTCGTTCAAGAAATCTCAAGGTCTCAAAATTGTTTAACTTGAGATTCCAATGAAATAGGATCATCAATTTGGCAAAATAACGTGGTCACTGATAAAGGTCCGGGGGTTGAAATAGGTCCGATTAAGATATAACCAAAAACAGTATTTACAGCATCAGGCTGACCTGATTCACCCCGAATGCACCCATCTAGTAGCTGCTTAGAAAATATATCAGCTCCTAGAAGAATATCCACAGCATCTGGGCAATGAAATCGTTCATCAGCCAATCGAATATTAGAAATATGTGACCAATTTTCAATATTAAATCGATGCCTTGGTAATTCTTCACAAATTTTGGGAAGAACAAATGCATCAAGGTTAAAGGTAGGATTAGCTTTATGCAAAGGTCGAAGAGAAATAGTAACAGCGTAGTAAATGCGAGATTTCATAGAGCCGAGTCCATGTAACTGCACGGAACTTTGCGTGGGACGGAGACCTAATCTTTTGACATATTTGTCAGTAATAAATGAGGTAATAGTTCCACTATCCAATAAACAACGTAGCGGCTGATAAATACCACGATTATCGAGAATTTCCACACGGGCGGTAGACAAAAGTATGCTAGAATGAGATAAAGTAAAACCTGTATGCACAATAGGCAACGAAGGCTCACTTGAGGATTGAGCTTGCGAAATTAGAGGAATATTTTGAGAATTTGAAGTCGAAGTGGAAGTTGATGCGGGTAAGGACAAGCCTGAGGAATTTCGTGAAAAATGTAATAGCGTATGATGACGTTGATTACATTTGTGGCAATTTTTATCAGAGCGACAATCAGCAGAGCGGTGACTAGTACTTAAACAATTAACACAGCTTTTATGTGTTTTAATGACAAAAAAATCTGAACATTTAAAAATTTGATGATTAGATCTGTTGCATATTTTGCAACTGAATGTTGGGGGTCAGTTTGGAGCATTAACGACAAAGGGCGTGATAGAGTTTTAGAAGCCTGTGTGCATCCTCACGAATTTTTATCAGTGGACGAGTCTATGATTAAGTAAGGTTTAAAGGCCGATCTACGATCAAACAATGCATGCCTGCAAAGCCAGTAAAGAAAGGCTATAAAGTGTGGATGATTGCTGACAGCACTGGACATTGCTGGGATTTTGAAATATATTGTGGCAAAACCGGTCCTGTTGCAGAAAAATGTTTGGGTACCAAAGTAGTGCTTCACATGACACAAAATTTAAAACACAGGTATCATAAAATTTTCTTTGATAACTTTTTTACAAATGTAGCCCTAATGAACCAACTATATCAAGAAAAGTTATATGCCTGTGGTACTGTTAGACATACGAGAAAAAATATGCCCCAATTTCTGGAAGATAAAGCAATGCACAGAGGTGACTGTGACTGGTACGTGAGTTCTACAGGACTTTCAGCATTTAAATGGCGCGAAAAAAGAACAGTTCACCTTCTTTCAAATTATCACAACCCAGATGACAAAACTGAGGTCAAAAGGAAAGCGAAAGACGGCAGTGTAGAAAACATACCTTGCCCAATAGCGCTGACTGATTACAATAAACATATGAACTCGGTAGATAAATTTGACCAAATGAGGGCAGTTTACGGCCTCGACCGAAAAAGCAAAAAATGGTGACACAGAATCATGTTTTTCTTTATTGATGCTGCTGTTGTTAATGCTTACGTGCTTTACAAGTTATCTGAACGGCCTAAAATGAACATGAAAGAATTTCGTTTGAATATTATAGAACAAATTGATAACATCATTACAGGGTACCGAAAAACCATTACCAACTCCCATCAAAAAAGGAAACCTTCCCAACCAGAAACGATTAGACTTATTCAAAGTACACATCAGCCAGTACGAACCAGTAGACGAAGATGTGCAGTCTGTAGTTCCAAGGAATTTGAAATACGCACAAACTGGACCTGCAGCGTGTGTCAAGTTCCCCTATGTTTGGGAAAGAACAAGTCTTGTTTTCAGTCCTACCATACAAAATAACTTTAGGCAGTGGTATGGTGGGTCAAAATATGTATCATGGGTTTAAAAAAAAAAAGTAAAAAATTTGATATTTCTCAATGTTATGTTTTATTTTAGAGCACCTTGAATATAGAATATATGATAAATAAGAATATTTTTTTTTTGTACCACTTGGGTAAATTTTTACCATTTTCTCTGTACCTCAAAGAGTTAAATATTTGATAAGTCCCATGTTCTTTTGTTAATTCCTATGTTCTACCGGGAGTATCTGAATTTAATTAATTTTATCTTTTTTATTGTACGTTTTGTACAAGATGTTGTTATTTCAAAACCGACAATAAGAATAATTAAATATGGACAGATACCAATAAATTATGAGTGATGTATTGAAAAACCAGTGATCGAATATTTTCTCGGACTTAAGGAGAAACGTAATATTGACCTTTAAACCCGAATTAGACTATACCGGGTGGTGCGGCGTCGCCGAGCGGAACATAGGAAAACCCATGTAAATTTTAAGGGGGTCAATTATTGGCTTCCCTGTACATTATATAAAAAAAATGTAAAATAACTTTTTGAAGATACCAATCTGGCAAACCATTGTGCAAAGTTTCAAAAAATTTTAAAAAGCGAATATTGAATTATTCATTTAAATGTAATTGCAAAATTAGCAAATTTTCGGTTCAGGTAAAACCAAACGGGCAACAGTAAAATGAATATTGTCACTGACGTGAGGAAAAGTGTTTTTTGAAGGTGGTAGACAATGGTACAGTGAAAACATCTTGTCGGACTTGCATTGTCTTATTTATTTAGTGTAACCTACGAAAACAAGGTTGAGGAAGTTTTGAACAAAGGCGAATACAGGCTACTATCTAAGGATCCGACGACAACCATAGAAGGTCGAATTTACAGAGCACTTAAAAAGTACTCCTCAATATTGTCAAACGAAGATAATTCATTAAAAAACATTTTAAATTTTATTTTATTAATATAAAAATCACTTATAAAAAATATTCGTTCGGTATACCAGGTCATTTACCCACAAATTGTGTAAGTAACAATTTCCTGATTGCATGATGAAATAACCAAGTCATTTCCATCGTAAAAAGATTGCAAAAGTACTTTGTCGACAGAACGATGGTTTGGAAAAAAACCGGAAATTCTGCTGACAAAGAAAATTAACACTAGGGTACGACGAACTAAATTTGGCAGAGTTACGACCAGGTCTCGGGCAAGAAGAGGTAACCGAAAGCAGTGCGAAAAAGCTTTGTGAAATGTTTGCTCCAAGAATAATAATAATAATGTAAGTACAACATTTTATCATATCGAAGAAGATCACAATTATTGTCACTTTATTAAGTTACGTAACATTACTTTCACTTTAATTATAGAATTCGCTACATATTCCCATGTACTTAAATTATTAGTCCTGTTATGTCGATCTTAGTTTATCTCTTGTCAAATTAGCTCTTTTATTTGGGTAACTCCACTTAAATCGTTATAATTATATTTTGCTGTCAATACAAGGTATTTAGTAAACTATATTTTGTTTCAATACTAAAGCGTACCTTAAGGTCCCAGTTACATACAATGTATGTAACCGTCACACGGCCTTGTCCTAGACCGGGCCAACCCCCGGTGTGACAATATTGTCGGATGCGGTACGCTTTAGGCTGACACCACATTATAGCAAACCTCCACACCTATACGGACTACCCAAGATTCATAAGGAGCAAATGCCTCTGCGGCCTATCACGAGCTCTAGAAATTCGCCGACATCAGAACTCTCGAAATTCCTTTTGGAGATCATTAAACCGATCCAGGGAAATGCAGCGTCTTTCGTGCGAAACTCTCCCCACTTTGTAGACCTTCTTGGAGGGATCGAAGTCGAGACCAATGACAAATTGGTGAGTTTTGATGTCGAAAGTCCCTACACCAATGTACCCATAGGAGAGTCTCTTAACATTATCCGAGACAAACTAAGCAAGGATGCAGCTTTCTCAACTCGGACCACACTGCCTCTGGACGGGGTGATGGAACTTTTGGAGATCTGTCTTCGTAATTCTTACTTTCAGGTCAAGGATAGATTCTACGCCCAAAACGAAGGACTTCCGATGGGTTCATCTCTTTCCACAGTAGTAGCAAACATCTTTATGGAATGGTTCGAGGAACATGCAATAGATGCCTCCCATTGCAAACCCAAGCTCTGGCTTCGATATGTGGACGACACCTTCATCATCTGGGACAAAGAGGAAAAAGCACTTCAGGAGTTTCTGCTTCACCTCAACAGCTTCAGACCAACAATCAAGTTCACGATGGAGACAGAGAAGGACTCAGCTCTACCTTTCCTAGATGTCCTCGTTAAAAAGGTCGGTGGAATTCTATGAACTTTTAACTTTTACTAAACTCCGAAGTTTATAGGAAACCAACACACACGGGCCAGTATCTTCACTATGAGTCCAACCATCCTGCAACCACCAAAGTCGGCATAAGATCCCTCTACAATAGAGCTCGAACCATCTGTAGAAACGACGAGGATCTCAAGACTGAAGTGGATACCATCCACAAAGACCTACAACAGAATGGATATCCAAAGAAGCTAATAAGTAGGACCATCCAAAGGACGCGTCCAAATCAAACCAGAGACGAGGCCACCACGACAACCAGACTTCTACCCATACCTTACATTAGGGGTACATCGGAACAAATCCGACGCATTGCCAGCAAGTACAATATTAGAACTGTCTTTAGATCTAGCACCACTATCAGAAGCGTGGTATCAAAGACCAAACCAGATGGCATGTTGGAGACCAAAAATTGCGTCTACCGGATCCCATGTGAGCGTGGTGACTCATACATAGGTGAAACGAAGCGCCCCCTAGAAATCAGAGCGAAGGAACATCGCAGCTGGACCCAAAGAGGAGAGGTTTCCAAATCTGGGATAGCAGAGCACGCGTGGCATAATGGACACAATATCCATTGGTCAGAAGCCAAGATTCTGCACAAGGAACAGCACTGGCGGAAGAGGAAGTTCGTAGAGGCAGCTTTCATTTCACAGAATCAGAGGATCTTCAGCCAGCCAAGCGTCGATATACTCAACATCTGGAAGCCTCTACTCTCAGGACAGTGTAGGATCTAGAGAGAGGCGTGTCCTCCCCCCCAACTCTTCTCACGGATGACTTTCCTTTCCACATCGCTGCACACATCTAGTATATAAGCCTATAGAATAGTAGTTTGCTGTCAGTTTACACTTGATAACGGTTGGAGATACTTACCAACCGAAACGTCGTGTTACACTAAATAAATAAGACAATGCAAGTCCGACAAGGTGAGGAAAAGTGTCAATAAATCAGTGACAGTCGATATTTGAAAACAAGTATAAATTATTCAATCGAAGAAAAAATAACCATAATTAAGTGGCATTATGCGGGAAACAGTTTTAGAGCAGTATCTGAAATGTTTTTAGTTTATTTCCCCACCAAGCCCATTCCGTCCATTTCAACTATTAAACGTATTGTCAAGTTCGAGTCCAAAGGTACCGTAATAAATAATTGTAAATGTTCAACTCAGGATATCGAAAATAGAGCCGAAGAAAGAGAGAACAGAGATCTTAATATTCTACTGAGTGTGGAGGAAAACAAGATGGTTAGTACGAGGGTTCTTGAGCTAGAGGTAAATAAACATCATACAACGGTATTGCGCACTTTAAAAAAACACAAATATTATTCCTATAAATTCAAAAAACATCAAGAGCTGCAGGAAGGAGATGAAGAGCGAAGAATGGCATTTTGTTTTGAAATGATGGAAAGAGCAAATAATGATAGGATTTTTTTAAGAAATATTTGTTTTACCGATGAATGTACAAAATTTACCCTCAACAATAAACCAAATGTTCAGAATTGCTGGTATTGGAGCCAAGAAAATGAACGTCGCTTTGTTCATAGTCGGACACAATATCCCCAAAAAACAAATGTATTCGTGGGAATTATCGGACACTATATCATTGGACCCTTTTTTATGGACTATAACCTAACAGCTGAAACCTATTTGGACTTATTTCAAAATCAAATTGGACCCGCCTTGGAAGAAGTTGTTCAGGAAGATCAAATGATCTGGTACCAAATAGATGGTTGCCCGGCCCATAATGCCCGTACGGTTAGAGAGTGTTTGGAAAATGCTTTTAACGGCAATATTATTGGTCCACGGTACCGGATACTTTGGCCAGCCAGGTCACCTGATCTTTCACCGAATGACTTCCTTTTGTGGGGTCATTTATAAAAGTGTAAAATTTGAGAATCCAAACCAGTTACAAAACGCTATTTCGTTAGAATGTAATAAAATTTCCCAATATCAACTTAGTCAACAACGCTAGAAATAAATTTTATGATCGGTTAGGATATTGTTTAGCTGTTAATAGGGGGTTGTTGGAACATTTGATGTTTTTATGTAATTCTCTATTATTCTTAAAAAAGTTATTGTATTTTATTTTATTTTACTTTTCTACACTTAGTAAAATATAAGAGTTCTGTTCTCTCTTTTTTTGGATCTATTTTCGATCTTCTGAGTTAAACATTTACAATTATTTGGTTGATGTCTTTGGACTCGAATTTACTAACAATAGGTTTAATGGTTGAAATGGACCAGATAGGCTTGATGGGAAAATAAATTAAAAATATTTCAAATACTGCTATTGGTTTAATTAAATTCTAAGTATGATAAAATTATTTTTTTTAATAATCGACATTGGTTTAACTTCATTCTTATATTAAATAAAAGTTTAGATAAAAAAGTAATGTTAACGTGTCTTACTTTGAATGTATGGTTGTGAGATTGATAAAACGAAAAAAAAAACATTTCTTGTATTCGGCTGTACGTCATTTTTGTACGTCATGTACACAGATTTGACAAAGCCTTATAACAAATTGTTTGCTGTGGCGTGGTCTGTTTTTGTAACTTTGCATGAGGGTTTGCCAGATTGGTCTCTTCAAAAAGTTATGTTACATTTTTTCTGTAAAATGTACAGGGAAGCCTTAAAATTTACATGGGATTTCCTATGTTCTGCTCGGCGACGCACCACCGAAGGATAATATATATCCTTCGGTATATACCATGCTTTTCTTTGAAGTCCCCCCCCTCCATTTATTTTTTGAACGGGTCAAAAAAAATTTTTGAAACTTGGCATAAGTAAATTGGTCTATAGATACTATTTTTCACTGTAAACTAGGTAGTTGTAAATTCCAAGATGGCGGCTGGGCGACATCTTGAGAAAAAATTTTAGATAGAAAGGGGGTCGAGTGGTACCTCATTTTAAAGGTCTCAATAAGTACTTTATAACCCTGAAATATTAGACCCATATCTTAACTCGTTTCAAAATGGCGGCCTAATAAAAAAGTATTTTTTTTTATTTTAACGTTTTACATTTTTATGATTTTTGAATAGGTAAAAATCAGTGTACGAAAATAAATGCGTCACTATTTTATTTTGACATAAAAACGACAGTTCTAAATGTCAAAATAACACATAAGCGCCATCTTGAATAAATGCATTAAATAGAAATCTTGTGTTACCTCATTTAAAAGGTTTTATTGAGTACTTTTAATATTTATTACATGGACTCGGTGGACTCCGTTTTGACCTGTCTAAAAGTAACAGCCAAAAAAATACACTGTTGCGATTTTATTAACGTTTTTAATAATAATATACAAATAATTTATAATTTTTGAATTTTAGATTTAAAGATTAACTTTTTGGTTTCTAAAGACTTACTGAACCGCCCTCGTATGTCACATTTCACGTTAAAGGTTATTGAACATTATTTAGACATTCCAAAAACTAAAAAAACTATTAAAAAAACTCGAAAAAAAATTTTAAGATATTTTTCCTTAACCGGTAAATTACTCTTGTATCGGTCATTGTTAGATATTGTTTAGTGTGTTTGGCAGTTTGAATTTATTGTTTTTTTCAAAATGGTTAATTCTCGTCCATTGGAGGAAAAAGTAGAAGCAATTTTTATTTATGGAGCAACGCGTAATTTTCATGAGACTGAAAGGGTTTTCAACGAACGTTTTCCTGATCGTCCTATTTGCCGTAAATATTTAAGGGAACTTGTAAATAAATTTACAACTACTGGTACTGTCCAGGATAAAAAACGCCCAGGCCATATGTCTATTTCAGAAGAAAAGCAAGTCCAAATAATTGGCGAAATAAGAGAAAATCCCCAACATTCTACTCCAACTGTTGCTGATATCTGTGAAGTTTCAACTTCGACGGCATGGAGAGTTTTAAAAAAAAATAAGTTTCACCCATACAAGATCCAAATGGTCCATCAACTGACTGAAGATGATCCTGACCGAAGAGTGCAATTCTGTGAAATTATGGCAGAGAGAGTAGAAAGGCAACCTACGTACGTGCGCAACATTTGTTTTAGCGACGAATGTACTTTTTTTTTAAATGGTAATGTCCACAGACAAAATTGTCGATATTGGAGTGATACCAATCCACACATTTTTCGTGAAACCCGATCTCAGTATCCGCAAAAAATCAATGTATGGGCAGGAATATTAGGAAATCATGTCGTAGGGCCGCTGTTTTTAGAAGAAAATTTAACAGGTGAATTGTACTTAAATATGCTGGAAAATGCTATCGATCCTCTCATAACAGAAATTGTTGAGGCTAATGTACATGAATTTGACATGGAAATTACATTTCAACAAGATGGTGCTCCTCCGCATTTTGCCAGGAATGTGAGAAATTATTTAAATGATAATTATTTTGGTCGTTGGATAGGTCGTCGGGGTCCTATTGAATGGCCAGCTCGGTCACCAGATTTAACGCCGCTAGACTTTTTTTTGTGGGGATACCTAAAGCAAAAGGTATACGAAACAGAACCTGCCTCAATTTTTGAGCTACGACAAAGAATCACTAACATTTTTCAAAATATTGAGGCAGATGTATTTGAAAATGTTCGACGTGAATTTTCAGATAGGTTATTTATGTGTCAAGAGGTACAAGGAAATCATTTCCAGCATCTTTTAAATTAAATATTGTTTTTCTTTTGATAAATTGTTTATTTGCTAATTGTAAATTAGTATTTCATTGTATTCTATTAAAAACGTTAATAAAATCGCAACAGTGTATTTTTTTGGCTGTTACTTTTAGACAGGTCATTGAGACCTTTAAAATGAGGTACCACACGACCCCCCTTTCTATTTAAAATTTTTTCTCAAGATGTCGCCCAGCCGCCATCTTGGAATTTACAACTACCTAGTTTACAGTGAAAAATAGTATCTATAGACCAATTTACTTATGCCAAGTTTCAAAAATTTTTTTGACCCGTTCAAAAAATAAATGGGGGGGGGGACTTCAAAGAAAAGCACTGTATATATCCCTTGTACAGCTTCGGTACTAATCGTTTATTTCTTCCTTGTACTTGTACGTAAAGTAGAATAGGCATTTGTATTTAAATTTTGTAATTTTGAAAATAGCGTATTATTATTATTATAAACTTTTTGGACTTTTGCGTCCAAACAAATCCATCTGTATACCAACAAACAAGCACATCTGCGCGGTACCACTAAGCAAATTCAAACAAACATTCGGATACACAGTCCTCTTATTGTTACAACAAATTAAATATATAACACTGTTAGTTTAACTGCAGTTAATAAATTAACAAGCAAGGAACTCATAAATAAGCCGATTTTAAATTTATTCGTGTGTACCTGAAATGGCACTGGTGAGACTTGCATTTGACCGTCCCAATACGGAGGCTGTACATTGGGAGGCTAAATAGGCAAAAATTACATATTACAAAAACATATGAATTTTCCATATGTCACAACATACCTGGTTCGGCTCATACTGTGGTCCCCCAAAAGATGGTTGATATTGAGGAACATATTGCACCTGAGGGGAACCCATATTTTGCATCGGTTGCATCTGAGGAGGGCCTTGCATTGGGTGCATTTGAAGTGGACCCATATTTTGTACTGGTTGCATATGTTGTAAACTTTGCATTTGCTGCATAGGTGGTTGAAATTGTTGATGCCGATAATCTTGCATTTGAGGTTGCATCATGTTTCCTGGTGTATTATTGTACCAAGGATTTGGTTGGACCTGCGAATGCGCTGGCTGTTGCGGATCCCAGGCTAGACGAGCAGCTGATTCAATAAATACTGTGGTTACTAATCTTATATATATCAGATAAGCACATTTATTTTGGGTAAACAAAAATACGTATAAAGTTTTTGAATTAGTCGAAAAGTATAAAATTTTATTCAAATATTTTATTAATAAGATATTTTCTTAAAGGCGATATTTTCTCCACAAAATAAATGTCAATCTTGTTTTATTATTTATTTATGAAATTTTTCATTACAAAGGTTCGAGAATTAACATAGTGTAAGAGTAGTTCATTTACAGGGTGTCCGGAGAAAGGAGGCCAATCTGCAGGCCACATATAGGGTGGACCAAAATAATGCGACTTTCGTTATGCCATTTTTTCATTGGGCGCTCAGTATTCAATATACAGGGCGTCAAAATGAGAAATATAAAATCGTTTTTTTTGAAGTAAGTTAAGTGTTTCATAAGATATTAAATTAAAATTTGGTGTGAAGAGGTTTTTTTGGAACGAGAAATTGAAATCTATTCACGGATTCGCTATACTTTCCATCAGCGGTATATTGCATCTGTTAAAAATACCAAAACTAGGATTCTCCTTCTTCAGCCCATATGTGTGCTTTGTGGATATTTATCATGCCGTTTCTGGTGAACGTGGTTTCGTCAGTAAACAGAATTGCTCTTATAAAATCCACATTTTTTTTTTTTGACTGTGTAAGTCACAGAATACTGCTGCAGAAGCTAGAAACCTATGGATTCAGAGGAGTTGCTCTCGACTGGTTTCGTTCTTACCTATCTGGAAGAACACAAAAGGTATTCTTTGACAATGATATGTCATCCCGTCTGGATATGGACGCTGGTGTACCCCAGGGTTCTGTTCTTGGACCAATATTGTTCCTGCTATATGTCAATGATATCTCTCAAATTCTCATTAAGGGCAAATTTACTATCTTTGCGGATGATACAACATTACTTTGGCATGACACTGACACCAAGAGATTAAGGAATATCGTTGATGAAGATTTAATTCTTGTAAAGTCATGGTGTGAATCTAATAGATTAACTTTTATTATTTCTAAAACTAATATTTTAACTTTTAAATGTAACCTTGGAACTGTCACTTTGCAAAATGAAACAATAAGTCCTTCTGAAACATGCAAATTTTTGGGCCTGACGATTGATAAGCAATTAAAATTTGAAAATCATATCTCCTCTTTATTAGGGAAGTTATCATCCAACTGTTATGCTATTAGAGTAATAACACATTCTCTGGGACTTGATGTGGCCAAAATTGCCTACCATGCTCTTATTGAGTCTTATCTGAGATACAGTATTGTGTTTTGGGGTGTGTGCTCTCAGTATTTGTTCAGCTCTATTTATTTTGCAAAAAAGAGCCATACGCTACATGTGTGCAGCTCCCTTTCGTAGTCCCTGTAGGCCATTATTTTTAAAACACTCTGTCCTGACATTTCCATGCCTTTTTATTTTAGAGACTGTTTGTCTTATCCACAAAAAATATTGCCATCAGCTTGGCCCCCCCTCCTCGGGTTACAATCTGCGAACAACCTTCTCTTTACCTCTGCCTATCCCAAAAAGTGAGCAGATTAAGTCCTCTTTTGTGTACGGGGGCAGAAGGCTTTTTAACCACCTACCCCTTTATATAAGGCTATTAAATTGTGAAAAACGTTTTAGGAAAAATATAAAGAAACTCTTGCTTGCTAAAGCATTTTATTCTGTAGACGAGTTTTTAAATACAATTTTTTGACAGTGAAGAGTTTTGAGCAGCGTAATGTGAATTCTTACTACCCTTTCTTTGGGTGTGTTCTATATTCTATGTATGTAAGAATTGTTAAAATTTTTATATTTTTGTAAAAGATTATGTTGTCAACTATCTTTAAGATTTTATATAATGCTTTGTTAACAACAGATGATGTTACGTAACAGTAAAGCTATTTTTGACTTTGACTTTTTTTTTGACTTTCTATTATTCATTTCACATAACCATCTACAAAAAGCAAGTCTTACCTCGGGATCGACGGGTAAAAGACCTGTACATTTTGAAGATGAAATGGATAAAGTTGTTGACTCCGTAAAATATTATTTGTCTCGGTTTTCCCAATATTTCTTACCCGTTCAGCCAAAACCCTAGTACTAATCAGTGGCGGCTTTTGGGGTAGAGCCACAGTGCCATGGCTCTACCTAATAAACGTTGAAAATAAAAAAAAAATATTTTTTAAATTTTTCTTCAGTTCAAAAAAATATCTGTATATTAATATTTAATACCAATTATAAAATTAAAATACTGGAACGCAGCCAGTGCAAGATTCCGCAAATTTCGCTAATGCGGAATCGAAGACGTAGTTGTCACGCCAGGCCCCGTATCGATGCGTGTTACATCGAATAATCACAGCCGGGCTCTAAACCAATAGAATCTTTTCTAGCAAAACGTGCGTGATATTGTTTGTTTTGATTATTCATCGGGCGTTCGCGGTTCCGTAGAGATCTTTTATTTTATTTGGATGGCTTTTTTGGCTTTGTTGGTGTTTTTTATTTTTATTGAATATTAAAAACAATGAATAAAATTAGTTTTTTAAAAGCAAATCCATTTTCCACTTTATTATTGGAACAAAAAGTAGAAATAAAGGAGTTAGGGCGACCGTTGCCCGATTTAAATATAGAAAAATTTTTTTGAGTTATTAAAAACAATAAAATTACTTATTTGTGTACCTTATTGTAAATATGGAAAACTGTATGTTGCATGTGACCTGAAGTATTGACATTTCCACATAGTTTTTGTAAGTTCATTTCCTTAAATTTCAAAATTTTTAAAATGTATATTTTTATCTACAAAAAAAAATAGGAAACTTATTGCGTTACAATTTTGATAATAAAATGTAATCATTTCGATCACTCCTCCGGTCATGATAAAATTAGATCAAGGTTTGGCCCTACCACTGGTACTAATAGTCCTTTTACTATTAGTACTAATTATTACTATTAGTACTACCTTTGGTGTGATGCTCAAATTACGAGACAGTTTTACCACTAACCAAAACTCTTTATTTTTACTCTCGGCACGTGTTTCGCTAAAGATGTTAGCATCTTCGGGAGAAGATTAAAACTAAACTAAAACTATACTCTATTTCAGAAGTGTGTAGAGCAATAAAACCTCATTAGGTATGCAAAAGTGGTACCTGGTGATCCACCAATATTTTATGCCACTACCTTAGTTGGGTATTAGTTTCAATGTAAAATTCTTTCTTTTCGTTGATTGCAGGTAGTGCCACCCGGTTTTGGGTCAATTTATGAGTTTTGCCCATTGTTACCCACTGATAAACATTGAAAACGGTTCGCCAAAAGCGTGCAACTGGGACTTGTTTTTTACCTTATAATTAATGTACTTAAATGCTATTTTATTTTAGAAAGTTACTTTTGTTTAAATGGAATAATATATTTTTTTCACAAATTTATTGAACATAATATGTAGAGTAAAACAGTTGAAAATGTCACTTTTGGATCTGGCACTTTTTGAACAGTGTATAACAATTTTAAATTATAATAGATTGTAGTCTTCTTCGTCATCTGACGAACTGTCATCACCTCTTGACATTATAATTAAAGGATCGACTGTCTGATCGATGAGGTTGTCAAGATCCCACATTTTGTCCTCTTGCTTAATTACATGCTGGACTGCTTTTCGCCAATTCTCTGGTGTCGCTTCCGTAATGGCTTGATCAAACAGTAGCTTAACATCTTTCATTTTAAAAGTCGTGTTTTGTCTTGCTACAAATCCTTTTACCTGCGCCCATATCAGTTCTATAGGATTTAGTTCGAAATGATATGGCGGTAAGCGCAGTACAGTTATATTATATTTTTCGGCTATATCTTCCACGGCGTATTTCATGAAACGAGTTTTGTGTAAGTTTGCTATTGCCAGCTGTTCTTTTTTTATCAAATTTGCTTCAAACGCAATACCTTTTGCAGTCAGCCAATCGATAATTTCTTGCTTTCTCCAACTTGAAGTTGGCGTCTTCTCTATTCGCCATGAATGATAGCTTGCGTTATCCATAACCACCACCGAATTAGCCGGAAGAAATTTTATCATTTCACCAAAATAGTCCTCGAAAACGTCTGAGTTCATGTCTTCATGGTAATCTCTTGTGCGAGTCGACTCAAAGGTTAGCAGACCTTCTTTTAAAAATCCCTCTTCGCTTCCAATATGTGTGATTATAAGTCTTTTTCCTTTTCCCGAAGGTACTTTAATACCCGTAGACAGGCCTTCTATGAAAGCTTGGCGAGCACTGGTTATATTTTTGTCTTGCCACATTTTTTGGACTATATAACCTTCGTTAATCCACGTCTCATCAAGATAAAAAACTTTCTTTTGCTCCCTGCGGTACTGCTTGATACTTCTCAAGTATTGTCGTCTCCAACAAACAATTTCGTCGCTCTCCAGTAAAAGTGCTTTGCGGTTATGCTTTTCCCAGGCAAAATCCATATTTTTTAAAGTTTTCCATAAAAGTTTTCTACTTATCAACGGAATACTGTCATCTCGGCCAAGCTCCATTAAAATTTTGTCTAGGGTGGGTATTTCCTTTTTAAAATAAAAAGAGTGAACTTTTCTTCGAATTATACATTTAGCATTTTCATCAAGGACTTTTGTAGGTCGTCCTGGCTTTTGCTTGGGAGATTCCACTTGACCTGCTACTTTTCTTTCCCGCAACAATTTGAAAATGGTGGACTTTCCAATTCCACTCATTCGAGAACATTTTTCAACAATTTCTTGCACAGTAAAACTAGGGTAATCGTGTTTTATGCAATCATGTGTTTTATGCAATTTAAAATAATAACTTTTTCACTCAGCGATAGTGGAGAATTTTTAGTACATCTTTTCGTTGGACTGAATACCTCCATTTTTTAAATATTGGGATAATAATATTGTGATTACACTACAGCGTAGCAGTGACTACTAACGTTTAAAATCTGATTTAAAAGTATTTATAGTCTGTATATATTACCTGACCCCATTTTTGCATGTTACAAAGCGTTAAAACCTATCTTTTTACCTATACAAAAGGATTAAAAGTATTTATTTAGTATTTAATCTCTTTCAAAATAAAGGCATTTAATCCGTGAAAATTAAATTCATAAATGTTATAAGTACCTGCGCCTATGAACTACCACGAAATGTAGCCAAACAGAACGGATTCCCCAGTTTATTGCTCTATACACTTCTGAAATAAAGTATAATTACAAATCCCCTTATATACTAATGATGTAATTAATAGAGCGGAAAAAGCAATGAAGCATGGCCAAACAAATCTTAAACACTATCTAAACTATACAGGGTATTCGAAAAATAGACGGAGATATTTCAATGGATGATTCCTTGTAAAAAAAAAATATGAGAAAAAAATTCTATAAACATGGGTCCGGAAATGCACAGTTTTCAAGATACAGGGTGATAAATTTTTTTTAAATATTATTTTTTTTATTAATATTAAAAAAATATTTACTCGATTCTTTTGAAATTTGGTAGTATTACTTGTTCTATTAATAGGCTAATTAAGCCCTAATTAGATTAAAATTATAATCTAATAACTTTCAGCATAGATTTTCCTTTAACGTATGAACGTAAATATTGATAGGCCCAATTATTTTGCCACACAGGTTAACTGGTCGTCATTACTTAAATTTCCTTCAAAACAATCTCAGAGATTTACTGGATGATGTTCCCATAGAAACTCGGCTGGAAATGATTTTTCAGCACGATGGGGCACCAGCTCACTACAGCCGACAGGTGAGAAACTGGCTGGACAATAATTTTACAGGCAGATGGATAGGCCGAGGTGGTCCAATAAACTGGCCTGCACGATCGCCCGACCTTAATCCTCTGGATTATTATCTTTGGGGTAATATGTGCAATATTATTTATGCCACCGAAATTGATACTCCAGAAGAGATTCAGAGGCGAATTCTCGCAGCTGCAGGCCAAATAAGAGAAAACCGATTTGAAATTCTTAGATCGACCCAAAACATTCAAAAAAGATCCAGGTTATGCATTCAGGAAAACGGAAACTTGTTTGAACATTTGCCCCAAATAAATTAGTATTTTTATCTGTTTGCAATTTTATTTGTCAATTTACCTTTGAAGCATGCTATTGAGTTTTAATAAAAATTGTTATTGATAATACTATGCGTTACTTTTAAATGCGTTTTTCTCGAAAATGGTAATTCCTAGCGTTATTGACCAAGAGGTACTTTTTTACGTAAAAAGCTTCAAATTTTTAAAATTTAAAGAAAAAAAAAACAAAAACTTTGCACACAATTTTAGGTATTTTTTTAGGCTCATCCCCTAAATGATACGCACCTGACTAAATAAAGAAAATTATGAAATGACAACTAAATTCAGCATATCAAAATTGGGAGAATACCAAAATTTAAAATTTTTATATTTACCCGTTTCGAAAATAAGTGGAAAAAATCATCTTCAGGTGTCCCCTTTAAAAGGGGCGTAGCTCCCTTGGGGGGCGTTTGCCGATATATGTTTATAGGTAAAAGTGAGGTTATTTTTGACCAAAGAATACGGGGTTCGCGTTTCGTCCACTAATTTTGGGACACCCTGTATAAGGTAACTGCAATCTTTAAGTAATAACGGATCAGTAAGGTTCTAAAAGTAATCTTCGATATGGCAAACCTTTAGAGTGCATGGATAACGTACTGCTTCCTTCCAAAGATTTTCAAGCGGGTATGAACAACTTACGAGGTATGTTGATAACTTCACAAAACGCTACTTTACGTTTACCTTAATGGTATTTTTTATGAAAAAAGTCAAAGTATTCGACTTTGGGCATGAAATTAGTCGAGACGGTGTTCAACCAAGTATTAAGAAAACCGAAGCTGTACGTTTATTTCCAAACCCCGACCTATGTTCATTTTATAAGGCAGTTTTTAAGATTAGCAAGCTACTTTTGCAAATATATTAAGAATTTCTCTACGATCCCAAGACCTTTGGCATTGAACTCAAACAACGTAGAACTTTCAGAGGATTATATAGCCACTGTGATTTGTTAAATAAGGGTTGCGACTAAAACATATATTTGATAAAACTTACCATTATTATTAACTTTGACCACACCTTGAAAATTCGGATTGACAAATACAGTTTTGCCTCTAGGACAACTATTCTGATCCCTCATATGTCTATTCGGATTATTAAACTGTCTATTTTGTGTGAATCTTTCGCCCCTTTGCCTCATCTGTTGTGGAAATCTACCTCCTCTGCCACCTCTATTGTACCTTTGAAATCTATTATTAACTTGCTGCTCATTATTATCTAAATGCCAAAAAGAAATATGCTTTTACTATAAACAAAGGGTTTCCAAATGGTTTTTTTCTACCTGTAGGTTCTGGAGCTGTAATTGGTTTCCTTTCTGTGGCAAATTTATCTGGCCTGGAACTTTTTTCTTCCTCTTGGTCAGGGAGAGATAAGTTTTTTGGCTCTAGTACAATATAGGAGAAAAGTGTTATTTGAATATAGTATTAGTAGAATAAATATTTTGCAAACAAATTTGAGTAGTGTAATTTTTTGTTTGTTTTAATAGTCTGGTAATGAGCCTTTTTCCTACCTGTTTCAGATTGATCCAATTGAGAGGAGTTAATAACCTCTTCCTCAGGATCATCTTGAAGAAGGGCATCTTCCAATTCTTCTTCAATATCTACGCAGTCGTCATTGTCATCGCTTAAAAGTTCTTCATTTCTGAAAATTAAAAAAATATGCTAAAATATTGATATTTTAATAATAATAATAATAATAAAGCTCTTTATTTCAGATGTGTCTGGTCTCGGGTACAGGGAAGACTGTCAAGATGCTTTCATTAAGCTGGGCATATTGACTCTACCCTCTTTATACAGTAGAATTCCTCTTAACCGGTCACCTCGGGACTGCATACCTGGCCGGTTGCCGTTTTGGCCGGTTAATCCGAAGTGTACTTATATATGTGAACATATTATATTATGTTCATTATCTATGTTATGTACATACAGTATATGTATTGAAGAGAGTATTACACATATATATGAACATAATAAATATAAAATAATGGAGAAATATACTTTACATAGTTATGTATTTCATATTTACATACATGAAGGTACTACATCAACAAATATACATATGTATGTAAGTTTAATATGTAATTATTTTTTGAAAAAGTCTGTGATTTTCTTCTGTTCGTTAACCTTCAGTGAACTTCTGAATGCGATATCCCTCCATTTTCTAATCACCAAAACGTCTAATGCTGTTGACTCATGTTGCTGCTCAATATATTTTAATGCAAGTTCCGTTACATTTTCGGCTTCTTCATGAGAAATCGTTTTTTCCTCTTCAATGTCACTACTCTCATCATATTCCTCCGGTTCTTTGGTTGCTAAATCTATGATTTCTTCATCATTTAAAAATTCATTTTCAAGGTGATCGTCACAACTTATCATCCAATTTTCTACATCTTCTGGTTGCAATGCTTCGTTACCCGTTAACTTTTGAAGGTCTTGTAGAGTGGATTTGTTTTCTTCTTCTTCAGTCCCTGCAATATTCGAGGTCGCAACTAGATTCTCAACATCTGGCCAAAGTTTTCTCCAAGATTTAATAAACGTTGAAGAGGGCATTTCTTGAAATGCTGTAGCTAACATATAGATAACGTCCTTGATATTGATGACTTCTAAAAGACCTTTGTCTTCACTCTCAAAGTGTTGCAGAATTTCAGAAACAAGTTTACGCCTGTATCGTCTTTTTAAGCTTTCGATCACTCCTTGGTCCATTGGTTGCACTAAGCTTGTCACATTAGGAGGAAGATAAACTAATTTTATGTCATCTACATCGCAGTCATGAGAATGGGTTGGAGCATTATCTAACACTAGAACTGCTTTGATAGGCAAGTTAACACTTTTTAAATGTTTTTTAACTCTTGGAACAAATTCTAAATTAAACACTTTTTAAACAGGTCTGAATTCATCCACACTGATTTTTGTGACTTATAATAGACCGAAAGGGACGATGGATTCAAGTTTTTGAATGCCCGTGGTTTAGCAGACTTGCCAATAACGAAAAGAAAAATTTTATGAGTTCCCGCTGCATTCAAACAAACGGCCACTGTAATACGTTCTTTGTTCTTTTTAAATCCAGAGGCAGACTGTTCATGACTGCCTAGAAAAGTTTTTTCTGGTAACATTTTAATGTTTAGACCGGTCTCGTCCATACTATAAACTTGTTCTGGAGATAATTCCTCAGTTTTAACCATTTCACCAAACTTAGTCTTGAATTCTGTCGCACCTAAAGTATCAGCAGACTGTTTTTCTCCACTTACATGTGCGAAATGAATTGCGTGTCGCTTTTTCCATCGATTAAGCCAACCATCACTTGCCACAAATTCGCCTCCATTATTAATCTTCTGGTGGATAGCCAGAGCTTTTTCTTTCAAAATTGGGCCGCTAATCGGTCTACCTCTTCGACGTTCCTGAAGAAACCAGATCCACAAAGCTTCATCGACGAATTGGTTTTTTTTCTCGTACAACGGCTGCCCAGATTCTTATCAGATTCAATTTTCGAACAAAACTCCTCAAACGAATGCTTATCTCTTCGCCAGTCATTTACAGTGCTTTTTCCAACATTAAATTCTGAACAGATTTTCGCGGTTTTCGCCACAGATTCACCATTATCAATCCGCTTTAACACTTTTAAACGTGTATCCATTGAAACCACAATTCTTTTGCGCTTTGCATTCATTGTTAAGGAAATAGTTATGTTTTGTACATACCCACAGCAAGAACAAAACAAACTGATCAAAACGACAAAATAAACCTATCCAACATCGTTTATAGTTCAGTTCACAGGGATTTCCCCGTAATAACCGAATGCCTCTTTTTGATTGATTTAGTTTGGAAACTTGAAAATTGTTGTGTGCTAATGTTTGCTGATGATATAAAGCTATTTAGGCCTATCACAACCCTTTCCGATGCTGTGCTCCTGCAAAAAGACCTTAATTTATTCTTTGATTGGTGCCACTTGAATAGAATGTCCCTTAATATCAATAAGTGCCATAAGATTACTTTTTCTAAGCCAAGAAACCCTATTGCCTTTCTTTATAAAATAAATAATGTAGCAATTGGTGTCAAAACAGAGGTTTCTGACTTAGGAATATTTATTGACTCCAGGTTGTCTATTAAAAGTCAAATCAATCAGGTGACTGGTAGGGCAATGAAAATGCTGGGTTTTATCCAACGGTCTACAACTGATTTGTCTTTGTTTACTTTTAGATTACTTTATTGCTTTCTTGTTAGGCCCATCTTGGAGTATGGCTCAATTGTGTGGTCCCCATCATATAACTGCTACATTGAGCAGATTGAAAAAACTCAAAATAAATTTTTAAGGGTGGTGGCTTTTAGATGTGGTTACAGGAGACAGGAGTATTACTATCAGTGGGTCAGGGATAACCTGAACTTACCCACATTAGAGTCACGAAGAACATTACTCGACTTATGTTTTATGCATAAGGTTTTAAATGTTTACTATAGATTGTCCTGAGTTATTGTCTCTTTTTAAACTTAGGGTGCCTTCCAGATCGAATAGACAATCAGAAATATTTTCAGTCCCATTCCACCATACCAATTATAGCATTAATGAGCCAATTATACGAATGGCTCGAAGTGCTAATGGTCTGTCAGGACAGATAAACTTTTTTAACTCTAGGATAACATCTTTTAAGGGGCAGTTAGAGAATATTATTTCATAGAGGCTTTAATTAATTAACTCATCTACACCTTTCATTGATTTATAGATAGTTTTGTATCTGAATATATATGTTTATATGGGTAACACTTTTGTAAATGGATTCCGTAAATAAATAAATAAATAAATAAATTTTGTCACAGTCACACACAGAAATTGCTTCTATTGTTGCTAATAATTAAAATATTAATATTGAGGGCTAAAGAAAGAAAGAAAGAAAGAAAGAAAGAAAGAAAATGTGCTATATTACGTAAGACAACAAAATCTTGTGTACAAGCATCCTAAAAACTAAAAAATTCCAAATTCACTTTGAATTTCAAATTTCAAACAAACATAACATCTAAAACACTTTACCATAAAATTTACACACATTACCAAAATTAATCATAACAAAACAGATTGACAAAAAAAAAACATCTTTTTGATAAATTTCATTAAAAAATAAGTAAAGCTGTCAATAAAACAGAATTTAGAAGAAGTAAATTAAATTATTTAACAGGAAACAAAACTAAAACACTAAAATGATGTCAGAGCACAGGTTAAAAGGTATCATAAAAAAAATCGTCAAGGCTATAATATGCCCTGGATAATAAAAGTGATTTTAATTCTTTTTTGAATCTCTTAACTTCTAAAATTTGTCTGATACATAAAGGAACATGGTTGTAAATTTTTTTGCTAAGGTATATAAGTGAGTTCTTGGTGAGGGAGGATGTAGGGATTGGTAAGGGAAAATCGTTAACCTGGCGAGTCATATGACCAGTGTTAGAGGGAGGTTTAGGACATTTATGAATAAGAGTAGCTGTTTCTAAGATAAAAAGAGAAAAAAGAGTTAGGATTTTTTGAGATATAAAGAGAGGTTTACAAGAATCTCTTAACCCAGCGGAACATAGGTATCTAACTGCCTTTTTTTGAATCACAAAAATTATGTTTAATAATCCCTTGTTGCTTAAACCCCAAAAAGGCAAGCCATAACGAAGGTGGGACTCAATAAGAGAAAAGTAGACTGAACGTGCAACTACCCTTCCCAGCTCATGCCCCGCCAGTCTTACTGCAAAGCATCCAGAGGATAATTTTGATGCAAGATTCAGGATCTTCGAAGCAAAGGCGACCATCAATGGTAATACCAAGGAACTTACAGCTTTCTTTGTTTTGCAAGGGGGAGTTTTCCTAAACATAAGGCCCTTGTTGCAGGATTAATTACGCTTTAGACGGGATCTGGAGAATCCTAACTTTTATTCATTTAGTTAAAATATTTAAAAATGACTTTATTCTAAATTTTTCTTTCAAAACTGAGACACCCACCATAATTACAATTGCCTTCGACTCTTAATGGAATTCGCCAATATTTTTCATTAAACCACTATCAATATTATCACCATTTTAATTCTTTGTTATTGTTTACAATATGCTGTGCATGGAGAAGATTTCACGGCAATTGAATTGGTCAACCGGTTTACTAAAGCGGACGCCAGTGGCGCCGCGTGTCGAATTATTACGATTTGGCCCGTAATTGTACTTTCCACTAGGCACTCTATGGTTTGCTTATTAGTGACCTATGTATGGGTTTTGGTTGGGCCCATAGCGGCTAAACCCATAAAGTAACGAGTGAAGTTCCTCAATCTCCGGTCTTGCGCCCAGACGTCTTTTGGACTACTACTTGAGCAGTTCCGCGACGCATCTGGGGGTCTTTCCAGCTCCTGCGTCCGTCAAGAGTGAACCGTGCTGCCCGCTGTGACGGAGAGAGGTTTGAAATAAATCTATTATCATCTCTCTCCGCCAGCACCTTTTTTGTTAAAATAACATCTAAAACTAAAATGCATTAGTGTTTCTTCAGTTTCAACGAAATATTTTTGAAGCAGGATGGGTTTTAGTAGTTTGATGCCTCTCGAAACTTCGTAAGTAGTTTTCACCGTTGGTGACATTTTATTTGGTGTTCCGTGTTTCCATTGAGAAATCTCTCTTAGGGCTCCTTAAATATGACAGTGTAAACCGCCAGCCGTGACCCAGCAGTGATGAGGATTTCGCCCTGAAGCCTGAAAAATAATTTCGCCGCCCTTAGCCCCGTCAACACACATCATGCCGTAAGCCCTATGTGGTGAAAAATTGCCCATCGCGGGCTCTCGCCCCCGAAAGAAGAACACCATGGAACTTGACCCGTAAGCACATTCTTTTAATCTTAACCATATTCTTCTTTTGATTTTTTTTGTATGATTTAACATGAATTTATTATCACTTTCTCATTTTAATATTTAAAACTTAAGTAACTATATTTATGGTATAATTATCTAAATTAAAACAATTCAATGTTACGCCTTATTATGTAATGCTTCCGAAGTGATCACTGACGAATTCAGGTATCTACCTTTGGGTTATAAACTTGTATATATATATATATATATCTTTTATTTATTTTTGTTTACCTTTTTAAGACCATCTTGTATATTTACTTATATTTACTTACCATGTAGATTTAACTCCTTGTTTCTGATAAATTAAGCTATTGAGTATGAAGACTTTAATAAACACCCTATTTAAATTAAATTAAGGTGTTTTACTACTGAGTGAGTGAGTGTGACTGAGGCAACTGACCATACAGAGAACCCACGAAGCCGGCCTGATAGGTTCTTTTTTTTTTGTTCCATCTTTTAAATTTAACAGGGTTTCTGGAACCTATCAGATCTAGGGAGTTGTTCTTGTTGTTTAGAACTCTTAAACCAAGACCGTCGAACAAACTCAACTCCCTAGAAATAGCCCCTGTAAACCGGATAGTCTTGCCGGGATAATATTTATAACATAACATAATAATAACAGCCCTGAACGTCACACTTAAATCCCATAATAAAGGTTTTGCCCACATTAAATACAAGCCTGTTTGCAGCACACCACTCCGATAAAATCTTAAGATCCTTAAAAACCTGGGCTCTAACATTATCAGAATCTCTATGATTCCATAAAATAGTGGTATCATCAGCAAACTGAACCACTTTGCCCTGCAGTTGGTACTCCAGTTTTAAGGGATCTGGAATCGGATAAACATCCAGATACTGTAACTCTTTGGGTACGATTAGACAGATAGGATTCCAGCCATTGCAATGCCACACCTCTAAAGCCATAATTATTGAGCTTAGACAGCAGTATTCCATGATCTACACAATCAAATGCCTTGGATAAATCGCAAAACACTGCCGCCGCAGACTCTCCAGAATTCAAGGACACATAGACACTCTCCAAAAAGCCAAAAACAGCGTCATGAGTCCCTTTTCCCGTTTGAAATCCAAACTGATTTGCAGATAAAATGCAATTATGTTGCAAAAAAGATAAAATTCTGATTTTTGCAAGTTTTTCAACTATCTTTGAGAGGGTAGATAATATAGAAATTGGACGGAAATTACAAGGCTCACTCACATCTCCACCCTTATAAAGAGGGATAACCACTGCCTCCTTCAAACATGCTGGAAAGATGCCATTATGAAAGGAATTGTTTATGGCAGAAGCTAAGGCATTCAATGCTGAGTCAGGCAAAAGGAGTAGTAATTTTGATGATATTCCATCAGCTCCAGCTGATTTATGGTTTTTTAAGCTTTTAATTGCATCTCCAACATCAGTAAGGCTAACAGGATAAAAGAAAAAAGAATTTTGAACTGACACTTGTTGAATATAATGCAAAGGATCAATATTAGTATTCACATCCTTGAGCAATAAATGAGGAATATTACAGTAATAATCATTTAAACTATTTGGTCTTACTTCTGGTTCTGAAACTTTCTTGTGAGAATGCCTGAAGTCATTTATAATTGACCAACATTCTCTCTGCCTATTTGAGGACATATTCAAGAGGTCACTATAATATTTAACCTTAACTGCTTTTATCGTCTTTCTATATAGACTATGATATTTCTGATGATAAAGAATGTTTGCATTAGTTGTAAACTTGCACAGCTTAGCCAAAAAATGGAGGTTTTTAGCTGAAGTTCTGAGGCCTGCTGTGACCCATGATTTTCTATTTTTCATTTTAAGCCTCTTTTTAGGAAAACACTGATTGATCTTGTCACATAGCACATGAAATAACAAAGTAAACGGGTCAGGAGCCATTTCAACTGCATTCCAATTAACCAAAGCTGTAGTAGAAGAAAAAGCATTAAAATTTGCTCTGCTGAAAATTCTTCCTATATAATGAGATGAAGGAAATACAGTGTTGCATGGAATCCTAGCGAGAATGGCTTCATGGTCAGAAATACCAGATGAGAGTACTCTACATGACACATCATTTAAATTTGTACACAAATAATCAATAGTAGTTGCAGATGAGGATGT